>NC_056733.1:343339823-343442323 GCF_019279795.1 Protopterus annectens | reverse complement strand
ATCGTAATTTTATAATTTGTAAGCAAGATCCAGATACAGCCATATTGCCTGATGCTGACTAGTATCTTACCAGCAAGACTTGCATGCCTAAGAATGGACAGTTTGACGACATAGTTATAATGATTATCATGGAGTACTCCAAGACACATCATCTAGATCCTATAGTGAGTAAAGTGCTGATACACAGGACAGACAGATACTCAAATACTTATGCACCAGGGATACCATCTGAGAGCAAGCTGATCATAGAAACAAGTTATGCTTAGATGCCTGCTGGGAATGGACACAAATGATACTATGAGAGCTAAAGGCAAACTTCCTGCCTATATCCAGTATGCAATTCTTTTCATGTAGGTAAATGTGTGTCTACAACAACCACACATGGGACAGATTGCAATAATGTAATGGTGTGGAGGATCTAAGGGGACAGCAGACTCTTGCTTTGTAGCAGCCTTAATCAGCCTGCCTAGCTCTGTGAAGATCCTAACATTTTCTGTTGGATTCACCATGATTATTACATCCAGCTATGGAGAATGAGTCCAAATCACATTCACATGAGTAAAAAAATATTACTAGAGAGAGAGACAAAAAGAAAGAGAGAGAGAAAGAAAGGCAAACATATTGTACTTTATATCATCCTTAAGGATGGTCTGTATACATATAGAGCACCTTGTAATCAGAACACTGCTACTGCTGTTTAAAATATGAAGGCAAACTATTTCACCTACATGCAAAAGACCACCTTGTCCATGTTTTCATGATAAATCCCTTAAACAAACTGTACAAAGTTTTGATTAACATTTTGATACTATGATTGCCAATATCTATAAGCAGTTCAGACTTCCAATGGTAAATTATCCCACTCCCCATTCTGCACTGCACTCTCTCATTCTTACCCCCCCCCTTTACATCTAGTCTGGCAGTGAAAGTCTCATAAAAGACCTCTTCGAGATAGGAAAGAAAGGGGGAGTATACTCACTGGGTGACCTTCCTCGATAATATGCCTAAACAGCAGCTACATTCCTAGCCAAACATGTCAGTACTCAAACACACAGAAAATAACATACCTACTGCCTGGAAGACAAGTACCATGGTGTCCTGCCACACATCTGGAAAAGTTGTTGTTTGTTTTTTGGCTTTTTCCCGGTAAGGGTTCACCACAGTGGAACTCCGGTCCACTAATGATTGGCAGTGAATTTTTTTTTATAAAACGCCGAGGTGCCAGCTCGACGCCCAACCATCAATGAAGGCATTCCCATTTACGCACGCATGTCTTTTGAACGCTACCCAACCACGGGGAGGACATGTGGACTCCACACAGAAGGCACTCCCAAGCCAAGCTGAGATTTGAACGGGAGAACCTCTTGCTGTGAGGTAACAATGCTACCGCCGTACCACCGCGGCGTACACATCTGGAAAAGTATATCTAATAAATAACTACAGACCAGCTGTGCTGCTGGATCCACTTGAGCTAAGGTGCTCAAAAAGGAGTTCATCTTTAACTTTCAACATACCTTCAGCACTACAGTCATCTTCATCCTCATCATCATCATCATCATGATCATCACCACCGTCTTCTACAGAACTACAATATATCATTTTATTTATTTAAAACGTGTTCACCAGGCTACAAGCATTGATCCTAATAAAACCATTTCAGGCTCAGCCCAGGAGATACACTCAGAATCAAAGGGTAATAATACAGGCAACAATAACCAGTAGTAAAGTCTTACAGAAATGACATACAATAGAAAATATAGTTAAGAAAACTGGTTTTAGAGCATGTGAGAGAGTAGACAGTGATCATTACATACTTGTAGGACATTGTTAATGGATTTATTTAGTCTGCCAAACAGTTTGGTCACCAAACATATGTGCACCCATCTTCCACCAGGTAACTATATAGTGATATATGTTGCACAGCAGTTATTATATTTTTTAGACATGATGGCAAGGGAAAAGACAAAAATGAGATCAGAATAAGTCAAAATGTTAGCAACAAAAATAGTAAACAAAACCAAGTGACTTCAACATGCTAGCTTAAAAAACGAAGGGATAACAGCTACCTTGTTTATAGTTTTAGTTTAGTCTGCTGTACATGGAGACAGCTTGTCAGGGTCTGTGAGTATTTAGCATGCAAAAAAAAATCAGACCATCCTCAGATTACCTCAGAATGCAACCTGAACTAGAAATCAGAGGTTTTGCAGTAGCTGAGTATATACCATAGCTTGAAATTCAAGAGCAATAGCAGAAATAGGCCAAAACTGCAGAGAAAAAAGTTAATATCGGTATGAGAAGGAGATCCTCCATCTGTGTCACAGAACAGGAGGGGAAAACCCAATTTCTGAAACTAAGGTCAGATCTAAATTGTTTCCTCCCTTTTTAATTCCTCAAAGTATTTTGGGTTTTTAATACCATGATGGGAAGGACCCCATTCCTAAGTCAAAGTAATATTAAAGTTCATGAAATTAGTATTGTTTCAGTCTTTGATGTTAGCCAAATGTGCTCTTCCCAACACCTGCAATGTGTCAGGAAATTACTCCTTCTGCATTTCATATGGAGTTACATGTATCCAAATAAGACTGTAAATTCTTTTTTATGAGACCATTTGCTCCTACTACTATTGGAACAGTCTAGATGTCCTTCTTCTACATTGCCCTCATTTCTGTCTGCAAGTCCTGATATTTTATTACTTTGTGTCTTTCTGTACATAAGACACTATAATCACTGGGTATAGAAATTTCAATGATCAATGCTACATTTGTCTTCTTTTTATGGACTACTATATCTGGTTTTCTTGCATCTGTTGATAATGGGTGATCCCATGTGATTATAAACTTCATAATTTTCTATAATGCTTTCTGGCTCATGTTTCCAAAGCTTCTCAGCAACTTCAATATTGTAATGTTTGCACAATCCCCAAAGCAACAGTTTTACCACATAATTATGCCTTTCAGTATACAAGCAGAGGGCTCCACTTGGAAGGTGCTACTTTGAGAGAAGAGGTAGATTAGGTGGTAGGCAGAAGACCAGAATCTAGGCCACAACTGTTGAAAGATAGTTGACTTTTTGGAAGGGAAACTAGGGATGGTCAGAAAGATTTGAGGCATGCTCAGCTCTCAGATCTTATGTTACAAAACCTAAGAGAGGTAGTCCAAGGAATATCTTGATCCTCAAGAGAAGGGATAGTCTGTGTACTTCTACAAGGGGATGTTGTACAGAGAAGGGACACTTAAAGGACGATAGAGGAAGTGATACAGCAGCTGATAGTTTGAAGGGCTTGCAATGGGCACCTTTGTCCATAAATACCATAATATTCCTTTTTCAGGTAAAATGGGCATTATTATTTAGTTGAGTTAAACTCTTATATTATCTGAAAGACTTTGGCACATCAGGCCTGACTGTCTACCAGCAGACTTATTCTTTAAGTTCTTGCAAATTTATATTCATTAACCTCTGTAAAGTGGTCTATTCATTGTAACCTCTGCCATCTCTCTCCCCTTCTTTTCCCTTTCCCAGCATGTGTTCTCTTTAACAAATCCTGTCTTTGGGCTACGTGGCATATCATTCGAGCATACCTCTCAACCTGGAAAAATCAAAAATCTGGACAAAGGCCCATGAAAGTAGGTTCAAATCTGTATGCTGATCAACATAAAATCTGCATGCATAATTATGTAACCCTGCCCACTTCAATGGGATTGTGGGTTACCAAGTTTCAAATGCAAACTGAAGAACAGACAACCAAATATGGCCCCACACCCTGTAGTAAATGGTAACCATTTTTTTTTAATGTGTAGCAATGATGTTCACTGGGAAGAGAGAAGATGATGAACCTTAGGATTTTGTTTTTGGTGACTTGCAGTATGTGGGTTTTGTGTTAAAATAGGACATTTAATGGTAGGAAACATTATAATCCTAGCAAAAGAATATTATACTTTGCTAGAACCTCCAAAAGTCATTCTCCATGGCCTACTGATTAGTGGCGTAGCTAGAGTTTATTCCACCTGGGGCTGTCTTTGAGTTTGCTGTCCTTCCCCCCTCACAAAATCATGGTCGAATTTGGCCCCCATACACAGCCCTTCCCCCTGCAGCCATTCCAATGTCCCATTATTTAGCTCTTTCGCCCCATTTATCATAAATACTGTAATGTGCATACTGATTTACTTCTACAATAATTATTTGGATTTCATTTAAAACTTTTATTTTACATTTTATAGCACAAACACTAATAGACATCTGCTAAAAAAAGCAATACAGTCTCACAATGAAAATAGACTTAGCATTAAAACTTCTCTGCCCTTGAAATTCACATTCATTAAAACAGCATTGAAACCCACATTCAAAGAAAATGCAAAAGTCATCTAAATAATTCCACATTAAATAGATCTGTAACTAATGAAGAGGTTGCTGCTAGCAAACAACTTTATATTTTATTGTTTCATCTACAAAGTGCCTGTTGTCCTTGAAGAATAAATTGCCTATGTTACATTAAAACAATGATAAGCTAGTAATATTTCAATAGAGAATGGATGGCAAATTGATAACAGGTTCATAGTTACTTGGTATCTCCACCAAAGAGGACATTCTCAGGACTGCGGCATCTACCCCCTTTAAAAGTAAAACACAGTACAGTATCAGCAATCCACCTACCTACTGTGAGAGTAGGACCCACAGCCTTCTGCATCAAAAACAAGTATACTACCTACTGGGCTACTAACAACACAAGCCAACTTGGCATAAGCAGCACTAAAATTCTCTCCCCCTGAAGAACTATGCAGCACAAGAAATCTGAAAAAAGTCAACATTTATTGGGGTAGAACAAAGGTCCAAAACCAGGGACACATTTTAAGGATTGCATCTGTAATCTTAGAAGGTTGCTAGAATAAAATGTTTTGTGTTACCATGCATTTCCTGAAAGATAGGAAGACTGAAACTTAAGTGGTTATCATTATTTAGTGAATCCAGTTCTCACTGACTTGCCAGAAAAACACACATTTTAAGAGAAACAAATGAAAAGTATGAGCCAAACATTCTGTGAAACTTTGGACAGTTGAGAAATTCCTTGAATCATGACTGGTGGTATGGGTATAGAATTTAGGCTCTTGCTCTTAGTACCTTAGGTAAAGGGTTGGAGTCTGAATAACCCTAACTACCACTTATGCCTAACTGGGGCACTTTACATGCACACACGCATGCGTGCACACGTGAAATGCTGTATTAAGTAGAATCAGAATCACATTTATTGGCCAAGTATGCACACATACAAAGAACTTGACTCTGGTTTCAGTGACTCTCCAAAATATGAATTACATAAACTACATACATACAATTATTAAGAACAAGACAAATGATATACATACAACTAAGAACAAGCCAACAAAAATGTAAATATACATATACATATACATACAAGGTGGAAAGTGCAACTCAGTACAAGAAATACTGAAATAAAATCTGAAAGAAACAAGTATTAACAATACTCAGATGCTTAGGAAAAAGAATACCCCAGCCTAATAAACTGAGTTAACCATTTATGAACTTGATGGCCTGTGGAAAAAAACTGTTCTAATATCGGTTTATTTTGGTGCATATTAATCTATAATGCTTGGCCAGTGGTAATAGTTCAAAAAGACGGTGCCTGAAAATGAAGGGTCAGTGATGATTTTCCCTGGCCTTTTCATGACTCTGGAATAGTACAGGTCCTGTATGGATGGCAAACTAGCACCAATGATATTTTCTACAGACCTATTTGATGTAACCTATTTTTGTCATGATTAGACAGAGATCCAAACCACACTATTATGGATGAGCTGAGAACAGACTCAGTGACTGCTGCATAGAACTGAATTAACAGTTCCTGTGGGAAGTTGAAATTCCTCAGCTGTTGAGGAAAGTACATTCGCTGTTTTGCCTTTTTTTATTTCTTTTTTTTTTATTGGACCCTACATTGGTCTCCCATTTCAAGTCTGAGGAAATTATAGATCCCAAAAACTTGAAGGATTCCACAACTAACACAGCAGTATTAAATATAAAGAGGGGGGATAATGCCGTAGTACCACTCCAAAAGTCCACTGTTATCTCCATAGTTTTAAGAGGGTTCAGCTCCAGATTATTCTGAATATACCAAAGGACCATCAACCTCTCATCTGTATGCAGACTTATCACCATTCCTGATGAGCCAGATGATAGTTGTATCATTCACGTATTTAATAAGTTTGAGAGAGGGGTCCTTAGAGGTGCAGTTATTAGTGTAGAAGGAGAATGTCAGTGGGGAGAACACACATCCCTGGGGGGGGGGGGGCACCTGTATTGATTGTGCAATAGCTAGATGTAAATTTCCCCAGTTTCACCTGCTACTTCCTATTGGTGAGAAAATTGGTGAGACAGGAATGAAAAGCTGGGAGAGTTTCAAGGGAAGAAGTTCCGGAGTTATTATATTTAATGCAGAGCTGAAGTCTACAAACAGAATCCTTGCATATGTCCCTGGGTTGTCAAGATGTTGCAAGATATAGTGCAAGCCCATATTAATTGCATCATCCACTGACCAGTTCTCTCAATAAGCAAACTGAAGGGGGTCGAACAAGGGAGATGTAATATCCTCCAAGTGAGCTAACACCAGCCTCTCAAAAATCTTCATGACCACCAATGTCAAAGCAACAGGCCTGTAGTCATTCACTCATGTTATTATAGACTTTCAAAACAAGATTTAGTGGACACTGCCATGCTGACTTGGCAAAGGTTACATATAAATAATCTACAAGAAGTCGAATTTTATGACAGTTTCTGAAGACTTTCTAAACTGTTCAAGTTTTCCAACCCTGGCATATTGTCAAGTAAGTATTCCAAGTATTTTTAGGTTATTTAAATTGTTGAATGTTACAAAATATTATATATATATATATATATATATATATATATATATATAGTGGTACAGTGATCTCTGTGAAGTGAAGAGATATGCCTTTAAGGTCAGATGGGCTGTAAAATATGCTTTCCTGATTGTGGTAAATACACACTGGTCAAAATTTAACTTGTTGTCTGTCTTTAGATCTTTAATGATAGGGTATTTTTCCTATTATTTGACAATTTATTTTGTCATTAAAACAGCTATAGGAAAGGGGAGAGTTTCCCCTGGACACCACCTTGTAGGGGATACCAGTCAGAGTATGGTACCTTAAGGAAAACAAGAACAGCTTAAAAGCCTATAAACTATCAAACTGAACTTTTCTTTCATATGTAACAATGAATTATTAGGATGCTATATAATAACCATATTTTATAAACATTGTGTGACAACACAGAAAGTTTATAAAATATATATGTTTATTAATGTACCAAATTAATAACTAGTTGCTACCGTAAAGAACATTAAAGCAGAGGTCATTTCTACTGCAAAAGGTGCATATTTTTCATAGGCCATCTTGGAAAGAAAAACAAATATTATCTAGTTATCAGTAAATTTGGCTATCCTTAGCCCATTTTCATATCTTAGAAGAGTAATCCAGCTCCACTGGTAGCCCTTATCAGGATAGGCAGGTGACCCCTAGCTTGAGTTGTCCTATCTTGTTACTTATCAGTGTTTTAGCCTTTGAATTACACATGAATGACTAGTCAACCAGTGGTGTGAATGACACCCTGACGTCATGTGTAAAAATGGGAAAAAGGGATTGTGGACGGATGGGTGGACATTTAGTGGTATTCATTTTTCAACTATTTCCTTATGTGGAATAGTGGCTAATCTTTTAGAAAAGTAAAGAAAAGCAGCGTGCAGTGTCAGCCCTTCCACAAGTGCTGGAGTTCCCACTACACACACAACACCACAGGATTCAAAAGTTAACACCCCCCTTAATAAACCAATGCTTTTGCACATCTAACAGAAGTAGGCCCCCTGAATCGTTCAGGATAAGCTCCACTGTGACTCTCTCTGATTTTACAAGCAATACTCTTCCAGCTGAAGGTTATAAAGTTGTTTGGGTGTTATGTGACCCCCCTCCCCATCCCATTTGTGAATTGATATCCCTTTCCTTTCACCATAGACCAGGGATGGGAAATAGCTCTCATTATTGAAGAAAAACTCCTTCAAATTGTTTTCATCTAGTTTGCCAAGCCATCCCCTTCAACAGAACTGGTGAGACCTCAAGATATGTTTGTAGTAGTTGAGGTTTGCTTAGAGGTCTGTTATAAAAAGAAAAGTCCATTTCTGATGGAATTTGTAAGGAGAAAAATTGATGAAATGGAATATAGAAGAGGTTCCATTAACAGAACCAAATCCAAGGAATGTGCTCATATCTTAACATTTAATGAAATGTGACTGATCAAATCCATGATCTGGAATAGGACCTGCAAGAATATATACTGGGACTTAGGTCAGGCCAGGTAGTACTTGTATTGAAGAATAGAGTAGTTGAGAGGCAAAGCTCATTTCCTGAAACAAAATTAACAATGTGCCACAAGTTAAACTGATGGGCTGCTATTAAAAGAGGAATCAGCTGTATACAAGTCTTATATATTAGATGTTTAAATGTATACTGTGTCACTTAAAAGCCAAATATCTGTTTTTCTAAAAAAAAAAAAAAAAGTTTTGTGTGTGTGTGTATTTTTGTTGGGCAGAGAAAAGTCTTGTATGTCTTTACACCATCCTATCTGGTATAACTAAATTAAGGGTCATGTTTAAGCATGGAACTGCAAGTTATCAAATTTCAGAAAACAATTTTTCTGTAAACTACATCTACAAACTAGAGTGTGCTAAACTGGGTTTAAGGAAGCTGCTATAATACTATGAAATGTTTTATAATGGAGCAGCTAATAAAGCGAGAGAGAGAGTATATAGTAGTAGTAGTAGTGTTACCTGTAACAATATTTATTTAGTGTATGGAGTGCAGAGATGATGCCCTGAAATCTGGAAAAAGACAAGGTTGCTGGTCATTTTTCTGATGTCACAATAGTGATATCTTGTTTTCTCACATCTGTTTTTTGAACTGTTGGTAATGGGTGATCACATGTGATATACATCACCATTCTCTATAATGCTTTGTAGTTCATGTATCCAATGCTTCTCGGCTACTTCTGTATTGTAGACTTTGCACAACCCCCAATGCAACAATCTTGCCACATTATTGTGCCTTTCAGTGTACAGGTCCTTGGCTAAGAGTGAATCTCATCCAGCAACAAGATGTGCGACTGCTTCCAATTTTTTTTTACAGAACAAACATTTGTCTGTTTTTTCCACATGTTCAATGGACTTTGTGAACCAACATGTATGTAGTCCACTATCTTGGGCTGCCATTATTAACCTTTCATCTCTTGGTTGCAACTCACCTCTCCTTAACCATTCCTGCGTCAAATCCTGATCAACATGAGGTTGTTCCAGGAGATCTCAGTATTTGCCACAATATTTATGCCTTTTCCACATTTCTTTTTTTCTTATATAATCCTTCTGCTTATCTTCCTTCTTTTGTTTTTTGATACATTCATTTGCTGTCTGATTTTGCCTGTTTCTGGTTTGGTTTCCATTCCTGCTTGACATCGGAATGCTTCTGCTAAACTAAACAGAGGGGCCATCTTAGATTTCCTGTCCTCGTGCTTTAAAACTTTCACTATGTTTGGATTTGTTTAGTTCAGCAAATATATATGACGTTCCACAACTGCAGATGTCTACATGTAATATAAAAAGGTTTTGAGGAGGCCTATATCTCCTTCAAAGCGAAGAATATATGATCTTGGTATAGGCTGATTTTAATACATCATTAGATAAGCGTGAAGCATTTTTCTTGTTTTTCTGTCCAACTGATCTCAGTTATTCTCAGTAGGGATAATATATAATTATCAGCCATGGGATGGGTAAGACCAATCTATAACCAAATCTGATAGGTCATTTTAAGCACAAAAAGGGCAACCGGCTAGACTTAAAATGGCCCACAAATGCAGTAAGCCTAGTACTTACCTATGAACTGATTCAATACCTTTGGAGATCAGACAATCACCCCAAAAACTGTAAGTTAAAACAGAAAGAGCAACTTGGTCTATAGTTTGGTCTTTATTTCTAGATGTCAAGGCTGTTTTCAGTATTAGTTTTAGTCTTCTGAAGTATTCCTTACTGAGTTTTATTCACATTTGTTCATGTTTTTTGCTGCTCCTTCATCGATTTCTAAATATTGATACATTCCCTCCTGCCTAAGTTCCTTTATAACACATTCCTGTCCCAGATTGATATTTTCTTAGCACTGCACTTTCCTGATTTAAACCAGTAGTGTAACTAGGATGGAATGAGAGGGTCAACTGCCTTGAGTGCAAAGTGTTGGGGGGTGCACAACCAGCTGATCCTGATCTTTCATTAATGCAATACCAGCTTTTAAAATACGGTATTGCATTTGTGATCAAACCTGAGAGCTGCAGCTCTCTGTGTGTAGTCTAAACTGTAGCAACTGCTTGTAGAAAGCAGTTTGCTACAGTTTAAAAGTTAAAAAAATATATTTTTTTTTACTTAACTAAAGCCTGATCACTGTAGTGCTCCATGCAGGAAGGGTAAAAACTCTAGCAGCTGTTTGTTAGATTTGTAGCAGCAATTTGCTACAGTTAAAAATGAGAATTTATTTATTTATTTTTTAATCAAAGCAGAAGTGCAGTAGCACTCTGTCTAGGCAGTGTTGAGGAAGGGTTGAGAACAGGGCACAGAAACATGACTTAAATGGCTGGGGCAGAAAGGAGATGGGTGTGTCATGCATCTGGTCATCTGGTTGGTGTGCCAATAGAAGGAACGTCCATTTTTTGTTTTCTTCACTTGAAAACTAGAGGAGGTGGGGCATTGGTTCACAGTACTGGCCCAGGAAGCTAGGCCAGCTACTCTTCTGACTTAAACATTGCTTTTGCACATTTATCAAGACCAAATGACATTCTCACATCATCTGAAAAAATTTTAACCACTTGAAGTTGTGATTTCAACTCATTTGATGAACTTTAAAGGTTTAAGTCATCCACAAAAAGTAGATGAGACTTCTTTAAACAAGGTTGCTTTCTAGGAGCAAAGCTGTAACCATAGTGTAATCTCTTAAGTAAACAGCTGAGTTAAAGACAAGACAACACAGCAGCAGTGACAAACAATCACCTTGAAATATTTCCCTTAGAATTGTTATCCCTGGGATGATATCAGTATAGAATGTACTGTATACAGCTGTATGCACTCTTTTATCCATGAAGGTGGGATGCTGTCAAATACTTTTGTTGCAATCTGTCCATGCTGTGCTTGGATTCTTCTCCATTTTAGAATTCTCTATTATGGCATTATTTAGCAACAAATTATCTTTTTTTTCCATATGACTCTCTTTGGTTACCCTTTTATTCTGTTGCAATGGTTGAGTTTTTTTCTTTCTTAAATGACTATAAACTCTGTCTGCATCAATTCCAGTATATAGTTTGTACATCATCAGAAGGTACGTTATTGGTCTATATTTTTTAGGATGGCTTACTGGTTCACTCTTAAGGAGGAGTATCATTTTTCCTGTTGTTAACCAAGTTGGTGTCTGTTCAAGATGCACATGTAAGCAATTCTTACTCAGGGCTAAATCTTTGTGTAAAGATGTGATGTTAATACTTTTAGCCAGACATTAGGTACTGCATCTGGGCCTTGGGTTTTCCATTTAGGAGCTTTCCTTAATTTTGTTTAAGTTTCTTTGTCTGTTATTTCATCCCATTTCACATCTTCGGCATTTTGACTCCTTACTGTTTATTTTAATTCATCTGTCCATTCAACATCCTTGTTATACTCCACAGGGTCTTTATAAATATTTCTTCAAAATGTATCAATTTCTTCTTTTTTGGTGGTGTTTCTATTCCTTTCCCTTTGGTTCACAGTTTTCTAAAACAACTTATTTGGGTCATCAATAAATTGCTTATTTTGTACTTTTCCTTTATATTTATCTGCATAATTTCTAATTTTTTTTCTGTCTGTGCTGATATTGTTAGTTCATTATTATTTAGTGTATGACAGAGCCTGATCTGTTTCAATACTGTGCATTACTTTTACCATGTCTACCCTGTTCTGTATTCTTCTAACTGTGACACCTCTTGTGTTAATTCCTTTATAGTGTTCTCTGTTTAAAGCTTCAGTGGTGGCATTTTATTTATTGCCTTTCTTTGCCTAATTGCTCTATGTTTTTGTGGTACACAATGAAACCCTAGCTTGAGTTGTTATGCCTTGGTACTTAATCAATATTTTATCCATTTTATTACACAAATTTCTCCTTTAGAATTTGTCTGTTTTTTGGCATCCATGTTGTGAAAATAAACTATACTGTTTATGTTGTTTATGATCACAGACCCAGTCATGATGCTTTGTATTAGTAATAGAAAAGTTAATAGTAATACTACTACTACTAAAAGAGTAACAGTGCAAGCATTGTAATTTGCATAAAACGGAGTACCTAAATGTTGAAATACCATATTCGGAAAGTAAAATATTGAGTTTTTTGCTTCTTACTAATAAGTACATCACATCAATACTTTATCAAAGAGTGCTTTGTAGTTTACTACACAAAATTATGTACTTTTTCCCAAAGAGCAAAACATAACAACAAAATACAGCTCTTATTGTTTGTAGTGAATTCATCACAAATCATTGTGCTTCAAAAATGCATATCTGCAATTGTATCACATGGTAATTTACTCAGAAAAGTGTTTTTAATGTAATATATCCTTCTTTACAGCCAGTTAGAAAGACTGAAACTTCAGTCATTTTTTATTACCTGTTTTCTCTTCAGCACAGGGGTAGTGTTAGAATTTTGGGGGCTCTTGGACACTTCCAGTCTATGTATCACCCTGAGACTGCCACCCCTCCTAAACAATCTTTTTGTTCATGATAAAAATTTTAGAGAAGTACTCATATACAAAACTATAGCTACAGTGGTCTTACATTATGACATATGTCTATGTACCAAATCATGTTAGTCCATCTCACAGAGATGCATTCAAAGTGATTAATATTTAGTTGCAGTGATGTTAAATTACAACCCTGTGTACAGGCCTGGCCATGTATGAAATGGTGCCCTAGGCAAAGGGCTCCATGGTGCCCACAACTGCCTACTGTATCAACCCTGGACATGTCTTCCAGTGCTCTCTCCTGATTTCTCCCCAATCCAGGGCTCCCTACACCACGCTGATTAGTTTTTGCCTTCCTTTTCTCACATTTTGCCTTATTCATCATCTTTTTCCAGAATAATGGCCTGAACAAAAATTATGACTAAGGAAAGAAATGCAGTGCTGCTCTATAATAGCATTTTCCTTGCATCCTTTCAACACAATTTAACTGGCAGAGACAGCACAGTAATAACTACTCAGAAAACAACTGAATTAGACCGATGGCACCCAGAAACCATTGTATTATAGAAGATGCATTTTAGAACATTTTCCCAACATTCTGATTGAATGGAGGCCTAAATGAAATCATGAGTAACAGAAGAAATTCAGTCTTATTTTTTTTCTTTCAAGGAAGACACAAGCAGTGTTGATGGCTTAGTGTTCAAAGCTGATAAAACAGTAGCTTACAATAAACTGAAAAGACAAAGGTTTGAGAGGATATATAAATCCTATATGAGAATATTGTCTGCCTCCCTACCCCATATCCTCATATGAGCATTCCACTGATATTACATTGGGGTGAAAGCAAAGGCACAAATGACCAATGATATGTATTTCAACTACTGGTATCATGTATATACAAAGCATGCCTCCTCATCCCTAACTGAAAAGGCAGCCACATGTACATGCATGATGTGTGAGTGTGAAGAAACTGGAAAATAATTATCAATGTAATGTATTCCAACTTGTTGTTCTTAGACAGTACACTGTTCCCTACACAAGCTACAGTGACCTTCTTTGGACAACTCTGAGGTCTGTGAGAGATATAAAAGAAACAGTAATCACACTGCTCCCCCCCCATCCCAAGCACACGCTATAAAGACCTCCTTTACATACCTCTGAAGTTTGATTGTGAGAAAATTAAAGAAGGTGTGTCTTTGGGGTGCTGGTGGAAACCAGACCACATGGGTAAACCCATACAAAGATAAGGAGGGCAGGCAGGCACACAGAAAAAGAATTCAATTGGACCAAAGCACTGTGAAATGGCAATGCCACTCACTACTCACTGAGGCAATGAGCAGTTGCTTTCACACTTACTCTACTTCTGCCAAACTACCAAAGATAATCATCTATCATGTGTAAGGTATACGTCTGTAATAGTAAGTAAAATAAATTATGACCAGCACTGCAACAACCTTATAATGGCAATGCTGATTATGTTTGTGACAGACAATGAAACAAAATTATGGCCATCTTGTTACTCTTACACAGCAGCCCAATCCCTACCACAAGCATAAGCCTTAGAAATACTAGTTTTAAACTGATTTCAGCAATTAATAACACATTGCACAACACTAGTAATGCCACATCAAGCCAGTGACTGCTGTTTAGCAGTCATCAAACAGCAGCAGTAGTGGAAAGTTACTTTTATTCATTTTATTGTGAAGTAATGTATACCTGTCACTATCACTGATTTCACAAAATGTCTCTAATTCTGCTTCATATTTTTATCCTGTCCCTCATAAAATTTTTGATTTGCTGGTAAATCATTCAGGATTACAGACAGTCAGTAATGCCAGATATTAGAGTTTAGTGCTTCTTATTGTTCAGAAAATGCACGTTGATGCAAAATTTGTTATTCTATTAACTTTTTAAGTGAATTAGAATCATATTTATAAAGTGAGTTACTGATTTTGAGCCTTCATTCCTCCATTGTTTTTGCCTTTATATAGAATTCCTGAGCAAATAAGTTGAGAGTTACAGTGAATGGATGTGAGTGGGAGCACCCCCCCCCAGCTACAGTATTTATTAAACTTCCTGAGAAAGAAAACTATCACTGAATATTGGGAGCATCTGCTTAGCTTACAATCTCAGGTAAGTGCTAAGGCCAGTTGCTCTGGGGTACTCCCTGCTCACATTCAGTCACTGATTACCAACTTTATCTTAACAGGGTCATATCAAAAACCTGACTCGGATAAAGCATGTAGTCTGAGAATGAATGAATGATCTTTTTTTTCATTTTCCATTCCAAGTGGTAGGTTTCGTAGGGCCACCACACATTCAAGGATCATCAGAAGCCCCCCCCCCCACATAACTACGGGTATTGCAGGTGTTCGATGCCAGCTATGATGATAGTTTTAATGGAGAAAATACTCACTAGCAAGATTTAACTAAATCAAGGGCAAAGCATCAGTGGTAAAACACTTAATAAATTTATAAAGCCTGCTACCTGACTAAACAATGTTACTACAACCTGGGATATCTTTGAATTTAAAAGTACAAAAAAAATGATGCCAATCCTTAGGATTCTTTACCCTAAGAGTTATTATTACCCACCTGGTTTATTCAGTATACATGGTTGCTATACTAGCTTTTGTTGGTTTGACAAACATGTAACAAAATATTAAAATAAGATAACTTGCTTTTTTTACCCCCCCCCCCCCGCCCCAGGACCAAAGGCTGACACAATGGCTGTGTGTAGTAAGGCCTAAAATAGGTTTAAAGCCTCATAATATCAAAGCTCTAGGGTTTCCATTTCAGATGTAGTCAATACATAGTGATGGCTAAAACTAAGTGGGGAGTTTCTTATCAAACAACAAATGTGAGGCAGGGTGCCTCATGGGAGTCAAAAAGAAGAAGGAAAATGGAGAGTGTGGGGGAGGGGGAACAAGATGCATATCAGAAATGCCATAGGGTTAGCAAAACAAAAAGAATAATTGTGCAAAAAAATACATTACGTTAATGGGTCTGATATAGAGTGGTAAGGTATGAAAGGAAAAGAAATGCAACAGTTTTGTTAAATTTTGTGTTCTTATTTTATAGCTGCTACTCCACTCCCTCCCTCCTTCTCCTTGTGAGCCCAGTTTGTCAGAAGTAGCCCTTACAAGTATGGGATGGGCTCCAAGCCTTATAAATTAAATTTTATGGATACAATGCAGTGTCTTGTTGCAGCATACCTCTGTTTAATTTAAATGTAGTTTATCTGATATTTGTATATATGGATATTTTGGGGGTACTGGCAATATTAATTTGAACTGTGTGACTGATCACTGTTGGGTGTTGGTGAATTCTCTTTTTCCAAGCTGAAAAAAAAAAGATTTGTTTCTAGCACGTACATGGTATTGGTATGGGAGAGAAACATTGTTTCATGCTTATGAAATTTATCATTTGTTATTTCAGTAAAACTGGAACAAGCTTTATTTCTGTGGAACTTGTTTAGTGTCATTCTGATGCGCTTACTTCATTTCATTTGGGTTATATGGATTTACTACATGATTCATCACATTTTGTTTAAGCAGCATGAGATTAATCACTGTCAAAAACATTTACACCTTCGAAAAAAATCACAATGTAAAGTAATGACTTTGTCACACATAAGAGTACTAAACAATTATTTTGCAGCAGTAAGCATCTATGCACTCCCCCACACCTCGAATCACAATATATTATCATTTCAAGGTCATATACAGTTGGAGAAAAGGGAAACAGAAGACTTACATTTTTCACTCTTAGTCCCAGAAAATCTAAAGTAAAAACGGGTCATCTTTTCTGATTTACTGGAGTTCATAAGGGAGTTCCTAATGATAACATACAAGAAACGTCCATTTATTACACTAAACAGACCTACCATATATGCCACTTATCCATTTTTTAGGTTTCAAGCAATGTTTCCCTATCAATTTCATTGGGCTTCAAAAACTGCATAAGATGTCCACTGAATGGGGTTTGACATAGCTTCCATAGATTTTTCTAAAAGAAGTATCTTCTTCGGGGTTATACTCTAGTTTAGAGACAATTGTTATTTTACACAGTACCATTTTTTTTGTATGTTACTAGTAATATAGCAAGGCTTATGTTAGGATTTGTTACTTCTATAGTTCATTATACATTTAATGACTTTTTAGAGATTTAGAATTAGGTTAGTTCATTTTGACAGTAATGTCAGTTTCCACTTGGTTAGATGTGGTTCACGTTTCATTTTATTGTAAATAAGTTACATTTTTCCTAGGGGGTATATGTAGGTTGCCAGTGTTGTTACAAGGGTTGTGTGTATATGTATGCATGTGTGACTGTGTGAAGTTACTTTTTTCTTAGCTAGCTTGGGTTTCTTTAGTTGACAGCACAGGTACAATGGTGGTTAAGTTCTTATTGATGAGAAAGACGTGATAAGAAAGAAAAAGCTTGAGAATAATAAACAGCAAAACAGTCAGTATACAATTAATGTTTTATCATGCCCTTTACCTGTGAACATATTAGAATACTGATATTTCATTGTGTACTTCATATCCTACCATAGCTTCATTTTAAAGATGTACTTCCAATGCAGTGGAGACCTAGTCACTAGGGGAGTGAATTATAATGAAAAGCTCATCTTAAAGAGCATTCTGAAGCCATATGCCAGACATGAAGTGAACAATGAAGACATTCAGTGTTTTATTAGTGCTCAGAATACAGCACAGAAGGAAAATACAGCGAGGAAGGAAAACACTGGAGTTTATGGACTACACATTAAGGAACACATGCAGTTAATAAGGCAAAAATTATGGTATGTAATGCTGTGTGATTTCTTTCTCCCCAACCAACACACAATGACCTTCTCATATGCTAAATGGTTAAAGTGTATAACCTACTAAAGCTGGAGTTTTAGGTTTTTAATATTGATTTTTAAATAGCTACCTCAGGAGTGCCTGTAGTTAGTAATGTAGCTTAAAGTAGCTGTTCAGTGTTCCTTCACCTCGTATTCACACACTGTCACATACTCCAAGACCAATTGTGCCTGCAACTTTTAAATAGATAGTATGTTGACAGCCAGGCTTTACCCTTCAGTAATGCCAAAACTGACATCATGCTTTATATTTGGTTTATATTTGGAAAAAAGGCACAGTCTTTAGTATACTCCCTGTGGGCGAGAACACATACTACATTCTCCAAGGTACCACCCTTGTTAATTCCATGAATTATATTTTAAGAGCCCTACCCTTCTGACATACACAAACCACCCCAAAGGCACAACAGGCTGTCAGATTCTTCAGATCAGGACTGATTAGTTTTAGAATGCATGTTCAAATATCTAACCAATTGTAACACAGTTGTTACATGAACTTGAAAACAAACCTGCAGTACAGCTTCAACAACATAGCAAGGACAGGAATAGTATGGCCAGATTGAGGTAGAACAATGTTGCCATTATTAATGGACTACATTCTTAATTAGGCATACTGCTGGACTCTGAACACTTTTACGGGTTGAAATCTAGGGAACTTGGCTCGATCCTTATTTTTGTATTACAAGAAATATAGATAATGTATATCCAGTATAAGGCGAGCAGAACAGTGCTAAACATTTCCCTCCTAACAGTGTACAATCACTATACTATCAAAGGTAGTATGCATTACAAGTAAAGATATTACATTTAACTGCTGTCAAACTATAACAAATGCATTGTAACCAACATATCATGGTCACAGTCCTAAGAAACCAGTAGGCAACAATAATGCACTAAACATAGCTGGCCCATAGTAATCTAATGTGCATGTGTGGGAAAAGTTAACAAGTTCAAACATCCAAGTTATGAAATAATATAGTCTGCCATATCAGGCATAACTGTCTGTTTGCATGTGCATGAACATGCATTTGTCTGCATGACTTTATGTCTTTACATATGCAAGCATGTGATCTTGTGTGTGCATGTGTGTTTGTGCTCATAAACACTTGTATGAGTGTGAATGCACCTGTATGTCAGCACTTGTACATTATGTGCATGTGTGTACAAGCACGTGTGTGTGTGTGTGTGTGTGTGTGTGTGTGTGTGTGTGTGTGTGTGTGTGTGTGTGTGTGTGTGTGTGTGTGTGTGTGTGTCTGTGAGTATGTTTAAGTATAATAGTTTAACTACATCAGAAATATTTATTTTCAGACAGACCTAGATATACAGATGGTCATCAACCTATCAAAATAGACCTGCTCTCATTGAACATACAGATAATTCTGGAAATCCTGAATATATTCTGCACTCCTTCCTATGGGAACAGCTGCATCTATGTAGCTGTTTACATGCTGGTATAATGGTGTGGTGTATGTTTCTACATATTCAGTGGAGTTAATTGGGGTTGGTGGAGATTTGAAACCTGACAATATATAACTTAGGACTAGGCAATTTGTCTTAAAGAAATTTCTAAAAGTACCTTGGGTTGAAGGGATATCTAGATTCAGTTTTATTTCAACAGAATCTGCTTTATGGACAGACCTATCAAATGATGAAGATACGCAAGGGTCTCAGTTTGGATTCATCAAGGAGAGGTCATGCTTACTCAGCCTGGTGAATTTTTTGAAAGGTCATCAAAGCAAGTACACACTGCATACATCAACCTGGCTTTTCACGCAATTCCACGCTCAGGCGTAGTAGAAAAAAGTTAAATAAATTGGGAATAAACTCCTAGGTCACCAGCTAGATTGTCAACTGACTCAAAGATAGGGCACAGATAATCAAAATAAGGGAAGTTACCTCCATAAAGAGACCAGTCAACAGTGGAGTCCCCAGGGGTCCTGTTCTAGGACCTCTCCTGTTTGGCAACTACTTGTTTAAAGTAAAAGCCTATACCAAAGGGTTCTGGCTGACTGCAGATGATGGCAAGCTAGGAGCAGTCATTAAATCCCCAAATGACTTAGCCATCCTGCAGGAATGTTTGTCCAAAATAAATAACTATTTACAAAATCATAGTCTGAAACTATATGCCAAAATGCACTGTTGTATCTTTTGGGAAGTTGTCTACTCCAGGGAACTACCACATTGACAATATGCCCCTAACACCTGACCCGGTTGTTTGGGATTTGAGAATTTAGTTGGACAGTTACCTAACTTTTGTTCAACATATGGCCATTGTTGTAAGAAGTCCTTCTATATTTAACAGCTTACAAACAAAGAGATTGTATCTAGATCTATGGATGCCATTGTCCCCCTTTACTCAGCCCTCATTAGGCCAGTCATTGAATATAATGCTCCCTTTTTGTATGCATCTATCCAGACACATGCAAAAACTAGAATGCTGACAACGATCCCGTACTAAAAGGATACAAGGCTTAAATAACATGTCCTACATGGACTGGCTTAAAGCCCTGTCACCTATACTTGGTATCCTATGGACTGCTAAAAGGTGACCTGTCTGATGTACAAGGAATCCACCAACCATTACTGATAGATTTACTGTACACCAGTAAGTCAAATGTCATCAGAAAACATCTCCCACTATTCCCCTACAAGAAAACTCCAGAGTACAACCCAAGATCTATTAAATATCTACAAACCCAATTCAAAAACTGGGTGCAACATATATAGCTACCACCCCTCTATTGCATGGAACAAACTTCCAATTGAAATCAGAAGCCTCACACACCCTAAGCAATTTAAATCAGCCACCAAGGAGTACTTTAAAAGGCACTGGATCTGCCACTGTTCTCACCCTCCCTGATCACATCCATCTTACAAAGTAACCATCTATCTCCTGCCTCCTTACCCCCCCCCCCCATTATCACCCTCTCTCCTTTCTCAACTTACTCTATTCCTTTCTCTTCTAACTACCTCCAAACATTATTACTTTATTACTTTATCTACAAATACATTTTGAGTTACTGGTACTGTTCATGTATTACATAACATCTAGTCTAAATAGCACCCCCCCCAATGCTTCTTATGTAACTTCCCATGCATTTGTATCCTTATTTATATCACAGTACTACTGTTATCTCCTTTGACTTTAGACTTATAAACTTTAGTGACTACTGCATGTGTTTATTAAATTACATTAGTATTGAATGTTATGTAAAATTGTTTGCATTATTTGGAGCTTTTCCCCCCGGCCTCTGCTGAAAAAGGGCTTTAGCTCGGTCAACAAATGTAAAATAAATAAATAATAAATAAATACTCATTCTAGGAATGTAAACCTCTTCTGCAACATCAACAGAACATATATATCTCACAAAGGATACCACTGCTCTTGAACAAACTCCCCATCCACATAAAACAAAGGTCATCCCTGTCTATATTCAATTACAATTTAGATGTATGGATGGGAAACAGAAAACTTACCCCAGGACTGCCCCCTGTACTACTAATGGACAGAGACAGCTCCTAAATGCTCTAAATGCTCTAACCCATGAATGGGTCCCTCCAAGTTATCTATGACGTGATCTTAGTTATTCTCATTAGGGGTAATATATAATTATTGACCATGGGATGGGTAAGACCAGTCTATAACCAAATGAGATAGGTTATTTCAAGCACAAAAAGGGAAACTGTCTAGGCTTAAAATGGCCCACAAGGGCAGCTAGCCTAGTACTTACCTATAAATCTATACATACACACACACATATATACATATATATATATATATATATATATATCAACTTTGTCTCAGAGCATTTTTCAGTTAGATGGCCCTGTGGAATGTCATCTATAGGAAGTGGGGATACAGCTGATATGTATTGTGTTGTGTAGACGCAATAGTTATAACTTTACCTGCATGTCATAATACCTGGCAGTTCTGGAATGGTAGCCTTTCCTGTTAATATACCTTTGTAAATGTGGGCCATGGAAGGCTTTCATTTCTGAGTGGGTGCAGTCTATGGCATCCAGTATCTTAGCTTCATGGGATACCAATGTTGTATATCAAAAAACTATAATGTGCATATACATATATATGTATATGCACATTATAGTATACTATATGGACATCATGTGATCTCTTCAACAATAATGTTGAATCTGCTGAATTCGTTCAGCAGATTCCACATTGTGATCTGTTGAATGTTTTTACATTCATTATTTGTTGTCGGTGTTCCAAACAGGATTTATTTTGTCCCGCAAGATTTTGATATATATGTATATATATATATATATATATATATATATATATATATATATATATATATACATATACACATACACAAAGAGAGAGAGAGAAAACGCTATACACATTTGAAATATCTATATGCAATTTATTAATCCAGCAGTACAAAGTCTTTCATATTATGAAACAAAGACAGCAACAAACATTTAAAATAAAATCATATTAGAACCTTTGATTTGATCAAATTAGACTAGCTTGAAGGAGATACCTAATGGAATCTTGCCATGACAGCTATATTTCAGTATGATGGAGACAGTCCAGTCATGGCTAAAAGTATTAATTGATTCAAGTGATGGACATTAAGACTGGTATTCATAGATAACTTATGCATTATGCAGCAAGCACTTGTGCAGGAAATGGCCATGCACAGACCAACAGCACTTCATATAGTCCTATGCTGTGTTACGGTGCAGT
The DNA here is from genome assembly GCF_019279795.1 of Protopterus annectens. Lineage (NCBI taxonomy): Eukaryota > Metazoa > Chordata > Ceratodontiformes > Protopteridae > Protopterus > Protopterus annectens. Next base: position 343,419,935 of record NC_056733.1, on the reverse strand, counting down.
CAGCAGAAGTGTGCCACACACAATGTATACAAATCACTGCATAATGATGTGCAAATGAAAGCAAGTATGGAAATGAGGCCATGATGACACATAGTCATAAATGGGTGAAACTGGGCAACATTTTACACTGAATCATAAAGAGGCAAACCATGCTGAAAATAAAGTTATAGATAGCAAAAATGCTCAGGATTATAGCAGCAGTAACATAGTAGCATCTAGTAGCTATTAGTATTGCAACTTTTCAGCCTTATTTTTTGAGGAGGTGTCCAGCAGCAATGACAATGTTACCAGGAGTGGGGAATATTCCATAACTTTAATTATTGGTTCTGTATGTATATATCTGACTTCCTGGCAGGATGGAGACTGGTCTGAACTGAGAGGCTTTGGTCAGTTTGGGCTGTATAACGAATGGCCTAAGCAGAGTTTATTTTCACACCATTTAACCACTTTGCAACAAAATGCCAATAAAAAGTCTGATGAAATCTTCCAGCATCACTCCTTTTGCTCCACCTTTATTCACAGAACTTCATCATAAAAACAGTGACACATACACCTAACATTTAAATAAATACTGAAATCACATTACAAAATTTAATACAATAAAATTACTTTAACGTTCTTAAAGACATATAATTTTTAAACGTAATGCTTCATTAAACCCTGGTAACAACACAGAAGCTAAATGCAACTGCCAAAATCGGTCTCTGTTTGCCAAAAAGTTCTCATAATCACCTCCATTAAATTCTTTGTTGACTTTTTTTGACATCTAAAATAAAAATGTCTTAAAATACTGCATTACTTGCCAAGTTTTATCAAAGTATTATTTAAATTAATTTGGTTTATAGCTTAGCCATGTTCATATTGTCTATATGACAGACCTCTCTTATTTTTAACTACATGGGCATGAAATAGAAGTTGCCAAATAACTAATTCCAGTTTTACAACTAAAATGACTTTCAACCCTAAAATTCTTTAACTATTCTGAACAGTGGAAATTAAATGTGTCTATATATCTACAACTAAAACAAAAAAAAACATGCTGTAGCTCCCCAGGATTTGATAGAACCACTAAGAGCATTTTGACATCTCTTTGTCCCAGAAAGAAATGAATATTACTACTTCTTTTTAACTGGCACAAAACCCATAACACTAAGTAAATCTAAATTACCAAAAATAACTTTCCAGTTGCTTAAAATAATATTTCTAATTCTATTAAAAAACAATGTGTTGATTTAAACTCTTTATTGTGATTATTAGAAATGTTAACATATACACCTTTATCTAAAATGGCTTGGAATTTAGAATTTCTGCCTAGATTTATTTCAAGTCAAAAGTTTTCTAATCAAATCTTCAGGACATCACTTATCTAATAACATACATTTCAATTTTGCACATTCAAAAAGGAAGTCTAGTTTCTTTGTTGTTAAATATGCATTTATAGCTAATTGCTCCTTAACCACATTTTTCTTGATATAATAGAACTGTGCACTCTGGAACTGTACATAAATGTTATTGAAAGTAGCTTTTCTATTAATTTTAGATCTAAGCATATTTATAGACATATCTCAATAAACTACTCAATCTAAATACATAATAAATTCTCTTGTCATAAAACTAGTAACTTTCAAAAAAATTAATTGACTGATCAAAATCCAACAGATTTTTTTCTCCTTTAACAAGAAAAAAAAAAGATTGATATATACGTCTATATATATATATATATATATATATATATATATATATATATATATATATTCCCAATCAACCATAACTAAATTTGCAAAGGGGGCATTGAGGTACCTACTCCATCTCCTTTGGTTTGATGGAAAATATCCTCAGAAATATGCAAAAATATTTTCTAATGCTACTTCTAATGATACACATAAATTATTAATTTTCCTAGTAAACACTGTTAACATATTCATTTCCTTCTTCATTTGGAATAGTATAGTACAAAAAGAAAACCAGACATACCTTTCATATTTACTGCACTTACTTGTCCTAAGAAGACCCAAGAGTCCATAATATAAGAAGGAATTAACCACTAATGTTTGTTTAACACATTATCTAAAAAAGCTGAATACCCACAGTTTTAGAACTTTTAGAAGCCACAATGGGTCTAAACAGGGAATTGGTGAAACTTTTATTATTTTAGGAATATCAGACGCTCTCCTAAAATGGCTTAATTACAATCATAAATCATACATTTTCATTTCCACATCTTAAAACAATATGTAGTAAAATGGAATCAACATTAGCACAGTTTGACGCAAATGGCAAATGGACGATTTAATGCAGGGAGAGATTTCCCTTGGACATCTGCCAGATTTTGCCATTTTGTTTACTATAGAGTGATCTTGGAGTTGGTATATTTCATTGGGGGTTGGGGGGCACAGCACCCACAGGTGTGGGAGGAGAAGCCCCCCCCCAGTTAGTTTGGGTGTAAAGTTATTTTTTTTTATTTTCATGGCCAACAGATGTCTTTCCCTGTGACGTTCAACGTTTTTAGGTTTGATATTACAAGTTCGATGTTTAGGTATTCGATCACCTGAACATTCAGTCTTGTAATATAGACCCCCCCCTTTACCAACTTGCATACAATATAAATTAGTTATATCACTCAAATAATTCAAGGCTTCATTTTGTGTTTTGGTATCTTATCTCTGAATTTAAGTGCTGAGAGAAGATTTTATTAAAGTTGATTTCCAAATGGTGGGCAGAGGCTTATGCATCTGAGTAAAAGTTTTACTCTACTTACACTCCTTAACTTTGTTATGAACACTTCTGTTTACATAAAGCTATTCTCTAAAGCTCTCAGAATGTTAGTGAGCACACATTTGTCTAAACAAGGTGACAGAAGGTGGTATCTATAGTAAAATATTACCAAAACATGTTTTGCTAATTGGGACTTGCCTCCCTACAACCCCCCCCCCCGACATGGGGTATTTGTCACTATGACTCCAAAGTATAAATATACTATGTTAGAGATCACACAATCTCTGAGAATGCACAGAACATCTTCTCAGAAATTCCATAAATGTCATGCCACACAAGGTATAGAGAGTAGGTATAATAAAACATCTCTGCTTCTGTACTCTGACCCTTTCCTGCAAAATCACACATGCATACCGATTACAATTTATTTTTATTTCACTTCTGTGAAGCATTTGAGTGAGTTTTATACATAAGAAAACCAACTTTCTGTCTCTCAGTTTAGATCAGACTATTCTGAAAGGAATATTTGCAGAAATGAATCCCACAGAAATGTTTGTTGATGCACTGAGGAATTTGAATTTCTCCTTATATTCATTACTTCCCCTGTAGTATAATGTAACATCCTCTTAATTATATTATTTATAATATGTAATAATATTTGCCAGTGGAAGAAATTATGTTGGTACTTACTCCAAAAAAATGTGATCCCAAAGGAGTGGTTCAGGAAGTAAATCAGGCGTAAGCCCCCCCACACACAACTTTGCCCAACGGTTCTTAGAATTCATAAATTCCAATGCCCTGGATCAACTAATCCACTGTCCCACCAAGGGCTCCAATATCCTAGACCTGGTCATTACTAACATGGGAAATCGATGCTCCACACCTATGGTCACCCCCTCATTGGTCAGGTCAGACCATAAGCTAATCACCCTTTACATCTACATCCCACCCATACCCCCAGTAAGAAAACCTCCATAAAAAACTTCTCCAAAGCCAACTTCATGCTACTCAAGTCAGAAGTGACAAATTTCATGACACCCATGCAGACGGGAACTGAAAGTTCAACTGCTGAGTCCTACGCTAAGACACTGTACGAGCACATCCACTCATGCATGAATCATGCCATCCCAAATAGAAACAAGATGCTCTCCTTCAAAAAAATGAAGCCAGTCTGGTGGTTCCCCTGCCATAAACAAACTTTACAACTAAAGGAAGAAACTGTTGCAGAAAAGAAGAAAATCGCAGGATGCAAAAAACTCCCTTATCAGCCTCAGTAAGAAGCTGCAATCCCTCATAAAATCCTCCAAAGCTAGTTATGAAAATAAAATTGCCAAAGATTCCAAAGACAATCACAAGGCATTCTATAACTGTCAAGAATCTAAATGGCAATGCTCAGATCTGCTCTGAGCTACAACAGAATGGCATTAAATATACTGATCCCAAGGATATTGCCAATATCCTGGCAGACTGATTCAGTGCCAACTTCACCCCCTATCTCCCCCTAAATGGCCCATCTCAATACCGGAAGATTGCCAAATTTCAGTAATAACGGCCACACAGGTAAAAAATACACTCTCCAAAGCTAAGAATACATCATCCATGGGACCAGATGACATCCTGGGCTGTGTACTACATGAACTAAAAAATGAACTGGCACCTCACCTAAGTGGCATGCTTAATCATAGCCTCACCTCAGGCTTTGTGCCCACTGAGTGTCGCACAGCTACTGTTATCCCACTCCACAAGGGGGGGATCCACCTTGGATCTCGGGAACTAGCACCCCATCAGTCTGATGAGCTTGATCTGCAAGGCCATGAAACGTATTATCATGGAAGTTATAAACAAAGACATTGGCAACCTTCAAACACTGGATCCACCCAGTTTGGGTTCGTGAAGGGCCGATCTTGTCTCCTGAACCTGATTGACTTCTTCGAATCAGTCTCCAGAGTTATGAACAAGGGTAAGGCAGTCCCACACAGCCTATCTGGACCTCGCCAAGGCCTTTGACACCATCCCCCACTCTGGAATCATAGATAAACTTACTAAGCTGGGCATTAATCCCTACGTCACTCGATGGTTTGCCAACTGGCTTACTGGCAGAACTCACACTGTAAAAGCAGCCGACTCCAAATCCAGCTCCAGACAAGTGACAAGTGGAGTACCTCAGTGTTCAGTCCTGGGACCACTCTTGTTTGGCATCTACTTCTCTGAAGTACAGACCAATACTAAGGGACTCTGGCTAATAAAGTTCGCAGATGACTGCAAACTGGGAGCCATTACTGAATCTCCAAATGATGTGGATACTCCACAAAAGGACCTTACAGAAACATATGCTTGATGCCAGAGCCATGGGCTCAAGCTCAATGCCAAGAAATGTATAGTTATCCTCTTTGGGAAAAAACATGTACCCGTGAATTACCACATTGGTGGCAGTACACTAAACACCAAAAGTGTGATAAGAGACTTAGGGACATAGGTGGACAGTGGTCTCACCTTCGATAACCACATTGCCACAACAGTCAGGAAATCCTTCTATGTGGCACACCTCATCACTAAGGGCTTTTCATCCAGATAAAAAGAGGTCATTGTCCCACTGTACTCATCCCTCATTAGACCCATTATAGAATACAATGCCCCATTTGGTATGTACCTCTCAAGACACCTGCAACAACTGGAAAGGCCGCAGAAATACCTCACTAAAAGAATCACAGGCCTAAAGCAGATGCCCTATGCTGACCACCTTAAAAAACTCCAGCTATACTCTGTCGCATATCGTCTACTCGGAGGTGATCTCTGCTTAACATACAAGGCCATGTCAAACCCAGAGCTGTTGGACATGCTACACTTAAAGAAATCTCAATCCCTCAGAGCCACACGCTCCAGGGATCTAAACCTTGCCGTCACAATAAACAAAACATGGTGGAGGGATAGGTTCCTGACCCAGATACTCTCCAAACTCTAGAATAGACTGCCCATCCATGTCAAGCAGAGCACCTCTTTGGCCCTCTTCAAAAGGAACCTTGACGATTGGATGGGAGAATGGAAATTCAGCCCAGGGATCATGTCAGTTGCCCTGCTAGACAGAGGTTCAGGAAGTAAATAGTGTGGGAAGAAATAGCCAGGGAATTGTTATGGCTAGGCTTGTATAGGCCCTAGGGCCGAAAGCCTAGTACCAACCTATGAACCTATGAACCCCCATCCACAAGTAATTTAGCTATTTTAACATTAAACATATATATTATTATTATTTGTTTGTTTGATTGTTTGTTTCTGACATGTTTTAAGTACTGATCCTGTATAAATCACAGTACTCAAAAGCACCATGAAAGTTTGGGCAGACTTGAATGACATTAGCTTGGAGAGAATGTGGGGATTTACTCGCCTTTTTAGCTAGTACTATAAGTTAAACAAAACTTTCATTTTGTGCATTTGAGGGAAGATGATGTTCACTTATTTACAACAATGTCTGACTGTGCAAATCACTTACAAGTCACACAATATTAACCTTCTGGATAAACTGTCTTTTCTAACACAATATCTATCTCAACTGGATTATGTAACTCTCAGTACAGCAAAACTGAAAATAATATCCTAAGGAAGTATAAACAATTAACTTACTATGTCAGGGTAATTACAGGAGTATATAACTACATGTAAAGTTTTTACTCTGAGATAGAATACTTAAAAATAATATCCAACATCTTACAGTCACGGTGTCTGTCACACATTGTCAAATACTTCGACTACTCACTATAAGCTGGTTAATTGAGCTGGTATAAGGATCATTTTCAGTCATGACCTAAGCCATAGCAAATGTACAAAAGTCAAAGTTCAAGATGCAATACCATTTTATAAAACACTGGTGTCAGAAACAAACAAGAGTAATTAAACTATAAAATAACAAAATACCTTTTGGATAAATGTTGAAAATTAAAGCTATTAAACTGGGCAAGATAGGAAAGATAGGGTACAATATAACAAAGAGAACGTTTATCAGGGCATGAGAAATTATTTAAGCTTAAAATGATTTCCAAAAGGGCATATATACAACTACTAGGAAATCAACTGAGACATCTATGTTGGTATAGAGGGATTAAGCCCTAACTATGACCAAGGTGACCTGAGTTCAATTACCACCTTAAGCACATGTTGGAGCTGGCTTGGGAGAGCAATAATGAGGCTTGGGCTAGTTACCACTACTTGGAGGCCTAGGAGCATTTATGCATTAACATACGCTGTGAATGAAGTCCCAGTGTAGACCAGGACCGTACAATGTGCAAGTGGGCAAGGCATTTGATTATGCCACATACAAAGGTTTGGGCATCAATCACAGAGTCCAGTGTGCACCATCCAATAGGTTGTATCCAGGCATGTTGGGGGGTGGTATGCCTTGTTGCAAAAAATCCAGTCTTCCAAAATCTGTAGATGATGGCTTCTACTACCAGTTAGCTTAAAGTTTGTCTCCAGGGAACAAGTGAGCCACAGAGCTCTCACGCTTGGGGAACAAATGGGTCAAAAGAATAGTTAGGAGGGCAAGGTTCAATGGTCAGCACAGGAGAATGTGTGGACAAAATATTACTGAATCAAATGAGACTGTAAATAGCTAGCCACAATTAATGATAAAAGAAAGGCAACATGGAGTTATCCTTGTTCTTAAGTCATACACAGGTTGCTTGGTCAAGTTATAGTTTAACTTATTCCTAAAGGACTTAAAATCTGTCAGGTTTTTATATCTGTTATATCCACCTATTTGTCTGAAAAACATCAACAGGTTGCAGCAGTGTGGCAACTATATGCCTACTTGATGAGCTCATGGGCAGTTCTTGTGATACTGTTCTAGAGGTGAAGTTGTTCTGCAGAAATGTTATGTTAAAACTGATGTATCCTACTGTTAATGAAAAGGTTTTGACTTTTAAGAAACCTAGTGTTTTTGTTCCTCACCTGAACCCATTATTGGAGGCTTTTGTTAGAACACTGAAACAGATTTGCGTTAAATGTATGACAGAGATAAGAATGGGAAGAGATTTTATAATCTGACCCAGTCTGAACATAGAGCGATAGACTCATTGAGCTTGAATGAACAGATTATAATTAGTCCAACTGACAAGGGAGGGCCAGTGGTTATCCTGGACAGTAGTTATTACATGGACAAGATGAAGACTATGTTATCAGATCAGAATATGTATGATAGAACTGATATGCAAAACATTTACATGATAATTAGTACAGTGTCTCATGATTTATATAACAATTTCAGGTGTTTGTTGATTACAAAAAAACTGTATGACTATCTAACAGCGACCCATCCTGTAGTTCCAATAATCAAAGACATTCCTCAAATACATAAATCCATGACAGAACCTCCCCTTAGACCAAGAGTATTAGGCAGAGGCTGGCTCACGGAGCCCATGTCCATTTATGTAGAGAAGAATCTCAGGCCAGTTATATATCAATTGGAGGTTATTTTGAGAGATTCTATGAATTTCTTGACCTCTTTGTTTGAACACATAGATCAACATCCATTATCTTCAAAATTTATATTAGTAACTTTAGATATTTGTTCCTTATTTACGGTCATACCCAATGACCTGGGGGTAGCATATGTTAAGGAATATTTATTAATACGTTCAGATTATTCACCTAGACTAGTTGATTTATTATGTATGATGATAGAGAGTATACTAGAAAACAATGTTTTTGTGTTCAACAATGAGTACTTTCCACAAAAAAAGGAGGGGCCATGGGCACATCGTATGCCAATTCTTATGCAAATATGGTTATGGTACAGTGGGAGGAGGTCCATATTTTGAATAACAACAGTAGGTTTTTTTGGCAGTTATACTATTATGAGCATTCTGTGGATGATATTTTTTTTTTGATTTGGCAAGGTGATGAATGGGATCTTGATGAGTTTTTGGAATATATAGTGCAAACTACTCATTTTTTAAAGTTCACTCTGCAGAAATCTGAGGAATGCATAGAATTTTTGATATTATTTTATACTATGAGGAAGGCATAATTAAGACCAAAGTGCATAGGAAGAAATGTTGGATAAATAGTCTGTTAGATAGACCCAGTATGCAGCCCAGTCATGTATTTGAGAGCATTACTAAAGCACACTTCTTATGTACATCTCACTTAACAAGTGATGACTACCAGCTAGACAACATCTTTAAGGAAGTAACTACCAACTTAAGGAATAGGGGGTATTCCTCAGACTTATGTATCAAACATGTTACCATGGTACAAAGGGAAATAAAGGGTTGAGCTAGACAGTACTTCTCTAAATCACAGAGAGATATGTCACATATTACTAAGAGACAATTTGTTAACAGATTGGCCTTGATATACACTTCAGACAATAAACAGATTATGGATACCACTGAGAAAAATTGGCACATTTTGTTATTAGACGATCGAACACATGAGTTGGTTGGTGATACATCACACATAACCTACAAAAATTGTAAACCTTTGAAGCATAGGTTATGTTATCACTACCATAATGTACAATCACAAGTCATCTCTCAGAGAAAAGGCACTTACAATTGTAGAAATTGCAATGTGTGTCAATATATGGTCAATGAGGCATTATTTATACATCATGACACTGGTAAGAAGAATGAGATGCATTTTTATGCTGATTGTTCTACTCATAACATAGTATATCTTGCTGTTTGTAAGGAATATTGCTGTTTCTATGTAGGTAAAACCAATAGGTTGTTGAGGGAGAGAGTACGTGAGCATGTATACAAAATTAAGAAGCAAGATCTATCAGTAGCCATGGCTAAGCACGTGCATGAGACCAATTCCACACATAGTTTAAGATTTCTTGTATTACAAAGTTTAAATGCAAGTACTAGATTAGGCAACATGAATAATAAAACTGAACAAGAGGATAAGAAGTGGATTATAAGGCTCCAAGCTGATAGAAAACATGGCCTTAATGAAAGTGTTTGTCTCAAACCTTTTTTAGCAGACAGACCATTAGCTAGATGATCTGTCTGTGGATATGGACACACACCCATTGAATTTTGTGTTAGTTATAATTTGGTCGTGAATATATGAAGTGCATTATGGTTAGCTGTTAACTTTACATAACTTATATGTCGTTTTGTTTCAAAGGGTATTTTATTTGACAGTATAGAACAATTTCATATTCGTTTACAGTTTATTTTATATTACATACATTCATTTTGAAAATCCGCTAGGTTTTAGGTATTCTCAGTCCATAAGTAATTTGTTTATAGGTTCATAGATTAGTACTAGGCTAACTGCCCTTGTGAGCCATTGTAAGCCGAGCCAATTATCCCTTGTGAGACTCAAACCCTGCACTTTGTGTTTATAAGGCAAACACCTTAATCATTAGGCCACCCTCCCAACCATTAGTGTTATTATGTATCAGTGATGAGTTTAATTATGTAGTTAGTTAGTATTTTCAAGTTCTTATGTTTCATAGTATTCATCACACCAATAATGATGAATGGACTTTGATTCATAATTTTGTATTCACTCAGTTCAGCAGTTATAGAGTTTTACCCATAGATGGCATTTTTGACAATATAACAACAGTGTTTTTGATTTTACACAGTTATTAAGATCCAATTCATGGTTCATTTTGTATTTATTACATCTTATAACACTTTGAGATGGCTATTTGTTCTAGTATGCCACTGGATGGTGAGTCTCAAAATATATTCTCATAGGCTTTTATCAGTATCATTATATATGACTCACATTGATCTAGATTTATTTATTGCATTTTTTGTATTTGTTTAGGTCTAGCAATTGTAACATCCAGCCACTATATGGCACCCTTCAACATGTTATTAGTATTTTTGATCTCAAAAGTATCAGGAAGAAATGTATATGATATTTAAAGTTGTTCATCTGGTTTGGAACTAATTATGTGATTTCAGATGGACTGCTTTCTGTTTTGGATTGTTATCAGATGGTGAGTTTGAAAAATTTTTTATGTGTTTTGATGAATGTTATTAATTCATATTTTCATCCAACATTCATTTATTGCATTCTGAGAGGTCTATCATATGCTTTATGTTGTAGTTTGATGGTGTATTTTAACATTTTTATGTGTTTTTACGATTAGAATTTGATAATTCCACTAGGAAAATGAACATCATTAATGCAATAGGAATTCATGTGTCTTTATCATTTACCTATAGTAAGCATTCAGGCCAATGCTTAGATAAAAAAACTTTTTAAAAAACATACATTTATTAGGTAAGTGTTGAGCTAAAGTGTCATGTGACACAATATCATGTGATTGTTATCTTACAAACTTGATTGGTGTTCAAAGTGTTTTAAATAATGATGCAAGAGATTTGTTTTAATTTACTTGTATCTGAAGAAGCATTGTGGAAGCAACATGAAAGCGCTCATACTTATTAAACTTCATTCCTTTTTATCCTGCTGTGTTTATCGCCCCCTTGGTTCTGCATTTATTTAGGTTTTTATATTTGTTATATCCGCCTATTTGTCTGCATCAACAGGTTGCACCAGTGTGGCAAATATATGCCTAGTTGATGAGCTCATGGGCAGTTCTTCTCCTGTGAAAAACCAAACCGATTATTCCTAAAGTCTGTAAAATCAGGAGTTTCTCACCTCAGAAGAAGGGCTAGAGATGCTGTCCCAGCTAGATGTGCTAAGGGCCCTAGTTTAAGATTTTTTTCTAGGTTTTAATATTTGGACTATGTTACTGTTCTGTAATTTATTAAGGTATACTGCAAAAAGACACAGGCAGCTGGGGCAGTGCAGTAGTCCATACAGAGGAGCTTAACCCAAAAAGCCTAAAGTTAATATCTAAACACTCCTTATCAAGGAATCACCCTGTGCTTTTGAGGGCCAGACAGAGGTGTTCCCATTGTGGTGATTGTGATGTATGATGGTCCCACCAATATGTGTCATCCGCATGCTGGGCCAGTAATCAAAGAGCCTGAATGCTCACCACTGACACTGGAGAGGGATGTGCACTTGGACTACAAATGGGTACAGTTGGGATTTCCAGATACAGACCTCTCTGCATCAAGTACAATTTCCCTTAAGAGCACACAGGGAACACACTCAGCTGGGGTCTGGAGGTCTTTCTCCAGGTCCCCAGTAAGACTCCCCACTGGTACAGCTGTAGGTTTAGGTCCTCAGCCAAGTGTCCAAGCTAAGTCCTCCAGCTCCCTGTCTGTGAACCCAGTACTTCATATCCCTTCCCCAGATAGCTCACATGCTCACACACACACACACACATACACACACACACACACACACACACACACACGTGGGAATGGCTGGCACAAGTTTAATAACTATGCCCTTTTCTGCCCAGGCTAAGGTAGTTCTGACCACCACCAGACACTGCCCAGTCAGCTTCTCTAAGGCCCTTAACAAAGGGTGTCCAATTATACAGGGTAATATTAATACTAATACAAATGGAAGTAGTTCACCAAGATGGCTAGGCCTTCTTGAGTGGCCCACACAGTGTCACCAAATAAATATAAGTACTCTCAAAGGTTAGATACTTTCTACAAGGACCAGCCACAATAAAAGTTTTAAATATATTTAAAAAGAAATAATAAAAGAACATGAAATATTGAATATATATTTTCAATAAACCACAGAGGTCAAATCACAGACAGTATTGACATGAACATTGATAGACAGACTCAAACAAATAAAGAAAAAACCCTCTCTAAGCTAAGCTTCACTATATTCCTGACTGAATCTAAGAGATTTTACTGTTCCCTAGTTAAGTTACTTACTACCGCAAGGCAAGATGCCATGGGTGAAGGTCTTTCTACTCAGGCTTCCCAAACAAAACAGTCAATACTCTGAGATTAATCTTTTTAATATCTAAAATATAATTTCCAAGAGGGCTGGCAGAATAACCTCATTTGGTCACCTGACTCTAGGTTCTCACAGTATTCCCCTTTGAAGCTGAGACAGGAATTTATCACAGATAGCCACAATACACATCCAAATGTTTATGGCAGTGTCTGGGGCATCCACTCTTTTCATTGAGCTAAGGAACAAAGGCTCTTTCCCAGACCTATCATCTCTGGTGGTTCAGATGTGGGTGCCATTTTAATGGTCTAACAGCTTATTTACATTTCCCTTATTTTTCTTAAAGTTAACCTTTGCTGTTCCAATGTCCTCTATTAAAACATACACATTTAATTCAGTTGCGATAATACATGTACATTTCTTTTCATTTCCGCAGGGTGCACTGTTGATACATTTTAACATAAGCAAACCCCAGAAATACAATTTCAGCACAAGCATCTGTACAAATCGGTTTGATATGCAAATGGCATACAGTTCTAATACATTTGCAACACAAGCATCTTGTATAAATCAGTTTTATATTCTCAGGACATATCATTCTTTACAAAACTCTAGCTGGCTATGCTGGCACTTGCCCATATCATCACAGCGAGAATGTAAATAAACCAGCAGCTTGTGGTCAGCAGTAGCTACAGACTGCTCATTAGGGAAGCTGGGTTGATAAAGGGTTTACCATGATGTTATTGCAATTAGTAGTCCCTTGTCAACAGCAGTTCTGGCCTTCATCTTGTAAAAATGTTTATGTTATGGTTAAGTCTGATGTTTTCACCTTCAACCACAATGCAAGGTTAAAATACTGAAGGTAAGGGTCAGACCAAGCCATATTCAAAGATAGTAAAACCAGTGGACCATCTGAAGAGCTGAGCCAACTGGTCACTATAATACAGAATATCGTGGAATGTTGCACAGTCTACCCAGATACTGAAGAGTATAAGATGGTACTTGTTAAGCTGATCTGAAAATGGCATGAAATTAGTTACTTGAGACAATCCTCTTTTCATAGCTTCTTTCTAATTTCTTTATTGCGTTAACACCCGGTCACTAGTACATATGATGGCTCAGAGGATGGCAAGGTCAAAGGTAGCAGATTAATAAAATGGAAAACTAGACGTGATCCTAATAGTACTCTTTCAAGACTGGAGCGTGACTTTAACTGCAATGGCAAATTCATATAGCAAGCTTTGGAATCAGTTACATGGCCATTGGGACAGTTTGTGACTACAGACTACATAGATTATAAATGTTCGACAAAAGAAAACAAATGCCTTTGTTAAGACAGCACTGGTGAGTCACCCTTTATATCCCTGCTTATAAGGGCTGCATCACTTTTAAGCCAAAAATGTATTTATGGTGCACATTTTTACCTGAAGCATATGTCGGCTTGAGAAATGGATGCCACAGTATGCATTGTATTTTGAAGCTGTGTATAACATTTTTTTTGAGTATTTTGTTCTGCATTATAGTCATCTTATTCAGAAGAGGACTGACTATGAGAATGGGATACATTTAAGTATCCCTTTAATCTTCAAGAAAACTGTCTGACACTAACCTGCATCATGCCACATGTTGCCATGATAAAATAGTACTAAAAAGGATAAAACAGCATTTGACACTTTATGAAAATAACCACAAAAGTAATTTATGCATAGTTGTCTTCTGACACATCAGTGATATCTTAACTATGAATTAAGACATAATCAGCTATAGAGTTCATAACACAATGTGACCGTCAAATGCTGACAGCTTCATATTCACAACATTCTGACTAGCACTGCATTTTAACAATAAAACTTACTCTGTGAAAGTGGTTTAATTCCTCATAACAAGACTTAGTGCCTTCAGAGATATCAGAGACCTTGAACCTCTCAAATGTCCAGACTTTTACTATATATTTTGGCCAGTTCCTTATAAAATGTGTAGTTTTCTGACAAATGAGTGAGGACTGAATTCATTAAATAATGACAGACATTTTAGTCCAGATTTTATATCTTTCAGAAAATGATAGTAGCAGAAATCCTTTTATTCTAGAAATGTTCTAAGTTTCTAAGAGCAATATTTAAAATGTTTATTTTTTGCCTTTGCCTCCTCATTATTTTTGGCTTTATCTAGGTTTCTAGGGCTAAGAGGTTGAGAGGTATGCCTTGGAGTTGTTAACTGATATGAGCAGCACTAGAAATGCCAAACATGCATGACGGGTAATCATATGACAACAAATAATGAAACACACACAAAAAAAATGGTAACTGATTTCTTATTTATGTGGTAGCCCTAGTAGCATACAGCAAGCTACTCCCCCCACTCAGGAAACAATAGACAACCATATTCAAATTCACTGAACAAAGGGGGATGCCTAAACTACAAATCTAGACTGGGTATATACTATGTTTATTTTTGCATCCAAAGCTGACATGAACATATCTGCAGCTGTTGAGATGCTGATGATTATAGAATTGCTATTTATTCTTTAAAACATGAATGCCAGATGTTTTCTAAGAAATAAGAAAAGGCCATCTCAACAATGTTCTGAGTCAAGTACTATAAACAGCTAATATATCACCCTGTAGGCACTAATTAGAGTAAAACAGCATTTCCAGCATACTGAGCAATTAAACAATAAAGGAGAAGATAATAAAAATATCAAACTCATTTTTTTTTCAATTTTTGTTTTTAATCTTGAGACTTCAAAAGTTTAGGGGGTTGGCATAATGTTTAAGGCAGTTACCTCAGATACAAAAGGTAGAGGTGTGATTCTCACATTTGAGGGAAATTGGCTTAAAATGTCCCACAAGAGCAGCTAACGTAGTACTTTTTATTTGATAGATGCATAAACACTTAATCAATTGTTTCAAAATGTATTTATAACAATGTTAACCTTCTATGCAAGTCATACAGAAAAAAATGACTCAACATTATGTCAACACTGTTAAAATGTTAATTGATATGCATGTGTGTTCGGATGTAATAGTGTTGGTGTACTTGAGGAGTACTCATTCTTGGAATTTTGAGGATTGTTTCACATGCAGTTCTGCTGCGGGCACAGCTCATTTAGCTAAAATGTCACATTCGATAGCTGATGAACCTGGTTTCTACAGACGCATAATAGCAAGGTGTTCTCAGAATAAGTTTGTTTCTCCCCAGAGGGTAGTTTTAGTACAAAAGGGAAATGAAACTGACAGGCATATTTAGTGCTGAACTATTTCACCTCGCTGGTAAACTGTTCCACAACTGCATATTTGATTATTTTTAAACAAACGTAATACTGAATACATTTTAATTTTGAAAAGTCTGGGCTTTACATGAACAATTTTTTTTTTTACTTTTTTTCAGGATATTGTTTTCAGGAAACTGTTATAGTACTGTGCAGAGTTAGTGAAGTTAAAATTCAGTCCTACAGCTCTGGCTGTTTTACACCTAATTTTACTTGAGCTCATGTGGAAGCTGCATTAACAGCTTAAGATTTATAAAATGATCTCCATACATTAACATACAATTTAACAATTGGCTTAATGTCTGGTGTCATTCAAAGGGGATCCAGTGTCTGTCTGCCTGGGATGACATGCTTGACAAGCCACGCTGCTTCGCAAGGGACGGCTTGCACCTGTCACCCCTGGGATTCCGGATATTGGCTAAGGCTCTTGCCACCCCCATAGTGCCTTTTTTAGGCAAGGCTCAAATTCTAAACCTACCACCCTAGAAAACAAAAATGGGAAGAAACTGAGGGTAATGCTGCTCAATGCCAGAAGTCTAAATCTCAAAATGCACGCACTCGAGGCCCTTCTCAGTATGGAGAACATCGATGTCTGTGCTGTAACTGAAACCTGGTTCAAGGCTCCTGAGAGCACCCCGGCACTATTAGGTTTTACCTCATATCATGCATTCTGGCCCCAAAACCCGGACCACACCACAAAAGGAGGGGGTGTATCCATATTCATAAAGGATACCCACACCTCCAGGTTGGTGGCAATGCACGGCTCGAAACCATCCAGGTGCAACTAACTATAGGCAAAACTGCTCTACAAATTGTAGCATGCTACAGGCCACCCTCTCAAACTCAGGAACCCCACACAGCCTTCCTGAAGACACTTGAGGGTATAAATATCTCCAAACACCATCATATTGGGTGACTTCAACTACCCGAATATAGACTGGGAACATTACTCAAGCCCTAACTTTCTAGCCCAATGGTTCCTGGAGTTCATAAATTCAAATGCCATGGAACAGCTAGTCACTGTTCCCATGAGAGGAGAAAATATACTAGATCTCATTATCACAAACATGGGGACAAAATGCTCCACACCAGAAGTATATCCCTCATTGGTGAGATCTGATCATAAACTAATCTCACTGGAAATCCACATCCCCCCACCCCAAACAAAAGACCACAGTGAAGAACTTCTCTAAAGCAAACTTCACACTACTCAAGACTGGTGTGGTATCCTTCAAGGCCTCTGAGCCAGTGGAAACCATAACCCAAGCTGGAAGCCCTTACAAATGCCTTCTATGAACACCTCCAGGACTGCATGGATCAGGCAATCCCAAATAAAACCAAGACTCTTTCCACAAAGGGCAAACGTCCAGTCTGGTGGACCCCAGCCATTAACAAACTTTACAATAAGAGGAGAAAGCTATTACATGATAGAACAAAATCCATAAAAGGGAAGTCACCCCTGATCATTATTAGTAAAAAAATACGAGCACTCATAAAATCAACTAAGGCCAATTTTGAGAGAAAAATTGCCATGGATTCAAAAGACAATCATAAGGCCTTTTTCAGCTATGTTAGGAACCTGGGTGGAAACTCCCAGATATGCTCAGAATTAGTCCAAAATGATACAAAATCACTGAACCCACAGACATTGCCAACATACTGGCAGACAGGTTCAGTGCAAACTTCACCCCCCTCTCCCCCCCCTAAAGGAGAGATAACTATCCCAGCAGAGTGTAGCCTCCCAGACATCTCAAATGCGCAGGTGAAAGCTGCTCTCTCTAAAGCTAAAAACACAGCATCAATGGGACCGGATGGTGTCCCCGGCTGTGTGCTACATGAGCTAAATGAGGAATTAAACCTGCACATAAGGCAGCTGTTTAATCTCAGCCTTACCACAGGATACGTGCCCAAGGAGTGGCGTACGGCAACTGTGGTTCCACTCCACAAAGGCGGTGCCTCTACGGACCCTGGTAATTACCGCCCCATAAGCTTAACAAGTCTAGCCTGCAAAGCTATGGAGAGGATCATAATGGAGCTCATAAACAAAGATATAGGGGACTCGCAGACATTGGACCCGACCCAGTTTGGCTTTGTCAAGGGCAGATCATGCCTTTTGAACTTGGTCGACTTCTTTGAAACAATCACCAAGGCCATTTATGAGGGAAAGGCAGTCCATACAGCCTACCTTGACCTTGCAAAGGCTTTCGACACAATACCCCACTCGGGTATTGTAGAAAAACTTACCAGCTTAAATGTAAACCCATATGTCACAAGATGGGTTGCAAACTGGCTTAAGGACAGAACCCACGGGGTTAGAGTTGCTGGCGCTATGTCAGACTCCAAGCCGGTCACAAGTGGTGTCCCACAGGGCTCGGTCCTTGGCCCCCTATTGTTCGGCATCTACTTCTCAGAAGTCCAGGCCAACATGGGAGGACTTTGGCTGACAAAGTTTGCAGATGACTGCAAACTGGGCGCCATATTGGAAAGTGCATCGGACACGGATATCCTTCAGAAGGGACTCATGGAAACAGATAGCTGGTGCCAGAGCCATGGCCTGAAGTTAAATGCCAAAAAATGTATAGTCATACCCTTCGGGAAAAACAAGGTAACCCCAAGCTACCATATAGGTGGCAATCCACTAAGCACAGAAGAGGTTATCAGGGACCTGGGGACCCAGGTTGACAGTGGCCTTTCTTTTGACACTCACGTTGCTAAAGTGGTTAGAAAGACCTTCTACATTGCCCACCTGATCATGAAGGGATTCACATCCAGATCTAGTGAGGTCATTGTTCCCCTGTACTCTTCACTTATCAGACCAATGATCGAGTACAATGCCCCATTCGGGATGTATCTCACCCGACATCTGCAGCAATTGGAGAGACCCCAAAAGTTCCTCACCAAAAGGATAAAGGGACTCCAAAATCTGTCATATGCTGCCAGATTGAAGAAACTCCAGCTCTATTCAGCTGCATACCATCTGCTCAGAGGTGACATGTGCCTGACATACAAGGCCATGTCCAACCCGGAATTAATGGACATGCTCCACCTCAAAAAATCCAAATCCACCAAAACCACTAGAGCAAGTGACTTAAACCTTAGCACGGATATAAATAGGACATGCTGGAGGGATAGATTTA
Source organism: Protopterus annectens (assembly GCF_019279795.1). Taxonomy (NCBI): domain Eukaryota; kingdom Metazoa; phylum Chordata; order Ceratodontiformes; family Protopteridae; genus Protopterus; species Protopterus annectens. The sequence continues at coordinate 343,401,023 of NC_056733.1, read as the reverse complement.
TCACTCAGAGACTCCCTATGCTGTGGAATAAAATCCCGGTCCATGTGAGGCAGAGCACCTCACTGGCTCTGTTCAAGAGAAATCTTGACCTGTGGATGGGAGATCGTAGGTTTACCCCGGGAATCATCTCTGTGTCACTGCTGGACAGAGGCACAACAAACTAATGGGCACAGTATTTTTTCATATAAGGGGTGGCGTAAGCCACAAAACTTTGGGCTAGGCTTATAAATGCCTTAGGGCAGATAGCCTAGTATAAATCTATGAACCTATGAACCTATACCCGTAAAAGAGACTCTACCTGTGCCAGAGTTAAAATCCAGCAAGCTAAAAAGACCATTAGATATGTTTGTTATTTTAACTGTGCAATACATAGGCCCCAGGACTCAATAAACTCCATGCAGGAATAGTGCTATTCCTGCATGGAGTGAACTGTGTTCATTTCCACATAGCTTTAATAGCAGCGTGCCTTGCATATTCATGAATGCGCACTACTGCTAAGGGTAAGCGGACATGAACACTACTGAGTGCAGGCGGCGTGTTTAAGTAGTGCACGCACATCTAACATGCCCCCTGCACTCAGAAAGTGCCATACAGCACTTTTTAAATACATTTCAGTGTCCACAGATATTGAAAGCAAATATGATAGTAAAACAGTGTGCATGTACACTGAAATAAACTGGAGATCATGAAACAAATGCAGGGGGTGTGTGACAGGTACTGTCACACACACCCTGCATTGTCAACGTGCCATGCAGCACTTTCCAAGTGCTTTCAGTGTCCGCGGACACTGAAAGCAGCTATTCCAAAAGGAAGCAATGCAGGGGGTGTGTGACAGGCACTGTCATACTCCCCATGCATTGCAAAAGTGTCAAATGGCCATAGCCCTCAACTGTACAGGTTTTCGCAGAATGTCCACATGTCTGCCTCAGATACCCTCAACTTCTCAGAGCAAGAAAGCTGGAGAAAGCCATAAATAATGGGGAGACACAGGCCCAAAAATAGGGATACTTTTTAAATATTGTCCTTACAAACATGGAAAGTTGATAGAATAACAGGTTGTGCAATAGCATGGATTTTCTGAAGGGTATGAAGTCTGAAACTCAAATGTCTGTCATTATCCCCGGACTTAAACCCTGAGTGATCTGTCAGTGATTTGCCAGAAAACCACAGTCATATGAGAAATGAACCATAAATATGAGGCAAAAATCTGTACAGTTGAGAGGTATACTGCATCATATTTTTGGTGTGTTTTCCCAAATATCTGTCCCTACCTGGCAAATAGCAGAGGATGTGAGTCATTAAATAAAGACAAACATTTGAGTTTGACTCCACATCCATCTAAGTTATGTAAATGCAAAACCTATTACTCTAACAACTTTCTAAGTTTGTAAGAGCAATATTTAAAATCTATCCCTATGTGTCCCCTTACAAGTTCTCTTACTGTGACTGACAAGGAGTATTGATACATGTAAATAAAATGGGTTTACTAATTTCCCTTTTTTTTTCCATTCTAAGGTATGTTTAAGTGCAGCTGAGTGTGTTTGCATGTTAGGGCCCTCTGCTCAGCATTGCTTAAACATCTCATAGCAGCTAAATGTCCTGCCTTATATAAGTGGTACATTTTGGGTTATTTCTGCTTAATATCTGAGCTTTGCTCTGGCTAGGATCTACCTGAAATCCACTGGACATATAAGTGAATTTAAGTACACTTTTATCTGCTCTTTTTCATATAGTTCTGCATTGTATTTATTTATTTATTTGTGTTTCTCACTGAATATTAACTCAACTGGAAGTTGTGGCTGTGTCTTTACAGAGTACTTGTTAGAATTTCTGTGTAGCCATTGATAGCAGTGGGGGTGGGGTAGTTTCACCTCATCACTGATATTCTGTCCTGCCTTATATAAGTGGTAAATTTTGGGTTATTTCTGCTTAATATCTGAGCTTTGCTCCGGCTAAGATCTACCTGAAATCAACTGGATGTATAAGTGAATTTAAGTACACTTTTATCTGCTCTTTTTCATATTATTTGTGTTTCTCACTGAATATTAACTCAACTGAAAGTTGTAGCTGTGTCTCTACAGTTAGTTCCACACCCATCCTCCCTGTTCTTGTTCTGGTGTTAATGTTGGTGGCTTTGAAATTGCCCCCCCCTTGTAAATTTGTATTTGGATACTCCTTCTGGGCCCATCTCATTTGCTCACTCAACTGAGTGCAGTGAGATCATATTCTGATTTCAGGCACTCCTACTGTGTACAAAGAGAGCATTTGGGAAGGGCAACCCCTGTAGCCTCTTAATCCTGCTCTGTTCCCTCCCTCAAAAAAAAATTGAAATAAATAAATAAAATATATACATATTTTATTCAGCAGCTCTTACTGTAACTGTCTTAGTTGCTGTTCTGTGTGCTATCTGTTCAGTCAATCTTACTCTGCACTTATTACTGCTTGTTAGTAGCCTTCTAATTTACTGCCTTCTGCACTTGTTTTTTAGTCATTTGTTAATTTAATTGCATTTATTTAAACTGTATTTGCCTTAATATTGCTACACACTCGTGTGCTAGCCTGCACTACAATTTAAATTGTATTTACTGCTGTTTTAGCTGCTTTTCTGTAAAAAAAAAAAAATTCTAAGCTTGTTTCCTGCCTTTCCTGTAACTAGTCTAGTCCAGATACAGACTTGCTGTAGCCAGGACTGTTGGTAAGCTTCTGAGCCCCCCAAGCCTTTCTGTGTTGGAGGGAAGCCTTCTAGCTTACCAGTGAGAGTGGTAAGCACTAGGTAGCCTATCTACCATAAGAAGAGTGGGTTTTGGCCCAGAAATTGTAGTTCATTGGCCGTTTGGGCATTTTTTCCATCTTTTATTTTTATTTTTATTTTATTTTATTTATTTTACATTTGTTAACCGGGGGTGTCTGACTGAGCCAAAAGGCCCTTTGTCAGCAGAGGCCCGGGGAGAAAAGCTCCACAAAGAAAAATTACAGATACATTTAGTTAGACATGATCAGTATACACACAAATTACAAAAGACATGTTTTTACAGTGGTATGTGGCACATCAACAGTTACAGTGGAGAGAAAAAAAAAAAATATTAATGTAAAAATAAAGGTAATTAATAGATTTGTGGTGTACAGCTGAAATTTGGAACATAGGTAGAATAGATACATAGTACAAAGGTACAGTACATACATTGCAGATTAGCCAGTGTTTGTGAGTAAGAGTGAAAACTATTATCAAGTACTCTAGGTTTAGTATGTGTACCTTATCTGCTTTCACTAGCCTGGGGAGCAATCATGGCACTGCCAACTTTGCTTGAGATGTTGCCTAATGAGGTTTTTAAAGGAGGCTTTGGATGATGTGTTTTGTATGCTAGTGAGGAGAGAGTTCCATTTTTTAGCCACTGAACTACTATATAGTGTGTCTCCAAAGCTATTGTAGCTGTTGGTGACTTCTAGTAGTAGTTTTCTTGATGATCTAAGAGGCCTTTTGGCTGAGTGATGTTGTACTATGTTTTTGAGGGCAGGACACTTATTAGGGAGGTAATAGATGAAATGACAGAGGCAGAGCTGATTGTAAGTTAGGAGGTGGGGCAGTTCAAGCCAGTGGAGCTGTCTCAATGCAGTACAGTGATGAGTTCTATATGAGCAATTTGCAGCAAAGTGGACAATTCTGTTATAGCAGGCTTCCATTTTGCTTATTTCAGTTTTGTTGAGATTAGTCAGAATGGGAGATGCATAGAGTAGGGTGGATAGAAGTTGGGAGTGAGCAATGGCTGATCTTGTGTTGTTGGTAAGAAATGGTTTGATACGGCAGAGTGATCCCAGTTTGGCATGTACTTTTTTAATAGTTAAGTTGAGATGACTATCAAATTTTAGGTGGGAGTCTATTGTTATTCCCACTAGCTTAACCTGTGCCACTGGAATGATTGGAGTAGCATTTGTGGAGTAGATAGTGAATGGACTGTTATCAGTGTTTTTGTTAGAACTAGTTAGAATCATAAGCTGAGTTTTCTTTGGATTGAGGATAGGTTGGGCTTTGGTAAGGTAGTTTCTAACATCAGAGAATTCTAGATGAGTTGTTTGCAGGAGGGTGGGAATGTTTTGTGCAGCACATATTAATGTAGTGTCATCTGCATACTGAATGATAGATGCATGCTGTGTAGAGATATGGAGGTCATTTGTGAAGACTGTGAATAGTAGTGGTCCTAATATAGAACCCTGTGGGACTCCTATAGCTATGGGCAGCTGAGGAGAGAGAGAATTTTCCCATTTCACAGCTTGGTACCTGTCAGTTAAGTAGCTTTAGAACCAAGTAATAGTGGAATTTGATAGGCGATATTGGTTTAGTTTGTTTAGCAGGATTTGGTGTGAGATTGTGTCAAATGCTTTGGACATATCCAAAAAAAAGAGTTGACACCTGTAGGCCTTCATTTTTGAGACGGTTTACTGTCTCTGTGAAGCAGAGGAGGGCTGTAATGGTACTATGGGCAGGTCTGAAACCATGCTGAGTAGGTGACAGGATGTTGCTGTCTAGGAGATAGTTTAGCATCTGGGTATGGATGCATTTATCTAGGATTTTGGCCAGGGGGGAGAGTAAAGCAATGGGTCTGTAGTTATTAAGTTCAGTGGAGGCCCCACCTTTATGTATGGGTGTAACATAGGATATTTACAGAGTTTGGGCACATAGTTTTCAACAATTGATCTGTTTATGAGAGTGGAGACTGGGATAACAATAGCATCTGCTGTGAATTTCAAGAAATAGCTGGGGAGTAGGTCAGCTGCTGTTGATGAGGTTTTTAGTTTGGAGAGCATGCTTTTGATTGAAGTGGTGGAAACTGTTTTTGAGGGTAAAGCTTGTATTAGTGTTATTTGTGTTGGGGGGATAGTGAGGAAAGAAGTGTCCTGTGATACTAAGGATAGAATTGAGTTCATAAAATGGGAGTTGAATTGTGTTTCGATGGGAACTTAAGTTGGTTGGGGGTAGCCTTTTGGGTGGATTTTAGTAGCTGGTTTACATTTTTCCAAAATTTTGGTGGGTTGTGTTGGTATTTAGTTTGTAATGTTGTGTAGTAGGATTTCTTGCCCAGCCTAATGCATTTTTTGCATGGTTGCGCAGTTCTTGGTACTTAGTTAGGCTTTGTGTTTCTTTGTTTTTTTTATAGTGAAGCCAGGCAGTGTCTCTGGACTTGAGGATTTGTTTGGTTTCTTTACTGAGCCAGGGATTTGTAGAGGTTCTAACCTTGATTTTGCACAATGGATCGACAGTGTCTAGGTGTTGTAGAAATGTTTTGTTGAAATATGCTACAGCCTGGTCAAGTGGGAGGGTTTTTTTTTTGGGGGGGGGAACCAGTCACAGTTACAGAGTGAAGTGTTGAGGACCTCAGGAGAGAATGTTTTTGTGTTTTTAGTGGATATATAGTTAGTGGTTTTGCATATGCTTGTTCTACTATGTATAAAGTATATTATGTTGTGGTCACTTGTCTGGAAGACTGCCTGTGTGAGGGTACAATATGGGGTTGTTAGTTAGGACCCAGTCAAGGATGGATTCCCTTTTAGATTTTTTATCACATCTAGTTGGAATTTGGACTAGTTGCTGGTAGCCATGGAGATTTATTAGATTACTTGGTGGGTCTGATATACAGGTGAACCAATCTAGGTTAAAGTCCCACAGAATAAGGGTTTCTTGTTTGTATGTGGAAGAACACCAGGATAAGAAGTCTTCAAGGCTAGCAGGTGTATTACCAGGTGGAATATAGATCACAATTGTGGTGATGATCTTTTTAGGGTGAAGTTGAAGTTGTGAGATAAGTATGTCCCAATTATTGGGGGAGGGGTAGGAGTTTGGTAATTGATGGAAAGTTAAGTTGGACTTTTACAGTAAGGCAGTTCCACCCCCTTTACGAAGTGGTCTGTCTTGTCTAATGATATTGTAGCTGGTAGGGAGAACTTCTGAGTTAGCTATGTTTTTATTTAGCTAGGTTTCTGTTAAAGCAACTATGTCTGGGGAGTAGTGTGCCATTGTGGCCTGGAGTTCAGGTATTTTATTTTTGATACTTCTAATATTAATATTTAGCATTAAAAGATGGTTGGTTTTGCTGCTGTTGTTGATTTGCCCAGGGATGAAGAAAATGGGGGTGTTATGTTCTGACATTTGTGTTGGAGCAGTTTGTGTTGGACAGGATGGATTTGGGCCTGGGTGTGGGTAGATATCCCCACTTATGGTGAGCCTGCTGTTAAAATGGTGATACAGAGGTTGGAGCTTGGTAAGGAGTGTGAGAAAGTATTGTGTTTTTTTTGGAGTAGGAATGAGACCATATGTGTTTAGTTCTGAATTGGTCCGTTATGTAGTTCTTGAACATTTGTGGGCAGATATTATTATAAGGTGTGGTGTCTGTATATGAGAGTGCATAATGTAGTGTTGTGCTACTAAGTTTAGGGATATTGCTAGAGTGATAACTTGTGGTATTGTAAAGAATTATGAGAAGACAGACTAGACTTAGTTGTGTGATAGTCATGGTTATAAAGTTTAAGTTGGTTCTAGGTGGGGAGTCTGAATAGGAATTATATGGTTGCACTACATGTGGATGGGGAAGTAGTGTAGGTGATGTAGAAAATGCCTAGTGGGAATGACAGTGATTGGGAGTATTTTGTGTGGAGCAAGTTGGTGTGGTATAATGTGATATGACTTGAGGAGCTGTGATTGGTGGAGGTGATGTCAGGTTGAGCTGTGGGTGTGGCTGTGATTACTATAAATGTAGAGGTAGTGGGGGCGAGAAGGAATAGGGGGCAGGGCAGGGGAGCGGAGAGAGCCCGAGCGTTAGCGAGGGCAAAAGGAGCAGGGCGGAGCCCACCAAGACAAGAGAAAAAAGTATTACTTTACAAATATGAACACTTTAAACAAATTCCTGAGGTCTAATGGCTTACCAGCAAGCAGAATATAATTGCTGAAGAGCACTTGTGTCCTGGTGGGAGACTAGAAATTTAAAGATGGCTCCATGCTCAGCAGGAGTCTAATATAGACTTAGTATTAGGGGAGGGAGATAACGCAAGGGGTGTAAAGCAGGTGGAATGCAAACAAACAGAGAGGCAATCAGTGGAAATCAGTGAAGGGCTCAGAGGGGGTAAGTAATAATTCAAACTACCTGTAAAGTGAAGGAGAGAAGAGACAGCAAAGTTTCTACTTTCTGGTTTAAAAGCCAGCGTTTGCATTTGGTCCCCACCTTTCCTGTACCTAGTGTAGTCCAGGTACAGATTTGCTGTATCCAGGACTGTTGGTAAGCTTCTGAGCCAATCAAGCCCTTCTGTGTTGGAGAGAAGCCTTCTAGCTTATCAGTGGAAGTGGTAAGCCTTAGGTAACCTATCTACCACAGGAGGAATGGTTTCTGGCCCAGAAATCATAGTTCATTGGCCGTTTGGGAAGCGTTTCCATCTCTTTCAACCTTCTGATTTAAAAGCCTGTGTTTGCACTTATTTCCTGCTTTTCTTGTTACTAGTCTAGTCCAGGTACAGATTTCTGTATCCAGGACTCTTTGTAAGCTTCTGAGCCCCCAAGCCTTTCTGTGTTGGAAGGAATCCTTCTAGCTTATCAGTGAGAGTGGTAAGCATTAGGTAGCCTATCTACCACAAGAGGAGGAGTGCCTGGCCCAGAAAGTGTAGCTATTGGCTGTTTGAGCAGTTTTTTCCATCTCTTTCAACTTTCTGGTTTGAAAGCCACACTTGCACCTGCTTCCTGCCTTTCCTATAACTAGCCTAGTCCGGTTACAGAGTTGCTGTATCCAGGATTGTTAGTAAGCGTCTGAGCCCCCCAAGCCTTTCTGTGTTGGAGGAAAGCCTTCTAGCTTATCAGTGGGAGTGGTAAGCATTAGGTAGCCTATCTACTACAAGAGGAGTGGTTCCTGGCCCAGAAATTGTAGCTATTGGCCGTTTGGGCAGTTTTTTCCATCTCTTTCAACTTTCTGGTTTAAAAGCTGCACTTGCGCTTGTTATCCTTTCCTGTAACTAGCCTATTCCAGATACAGAGTTGCTGTATCCAGGACTGTTGGTAAGCTTCTGAGCCCCGCAAGTATTTTTGTATTGGAGGAAAGCCTTCTAGCTTATCAGCGGGAGTGGTAAGCACTAGGTAGCATGTCTACCACAAAAGGAGTGGTTCTTGGCCCAGAAATTGTAGTTTATTGACCATTTGGACAGTTTGTCCATCTCTTTTAACTTTCTGGTTTAAAAGACCACATCTGTGCCTGTTTCCCATCTTTCCTGTAACTAACCTACTGGGAAACACTAGAAAGCCTTAAACTGATACAAGCCTTCAAGCTTAGAAGAGAGACTTTGGAGTGATTAAGTATCAGCTTTCTGTACTTTCTTGCTGTACTTAACTGTTTTCTGCCTAAATGCCAATTTTCCAGCATTTATTGTGATTTAAAAGCTTGTTTTTTTCATATATTGTACTTATTTGACTGCCTGCACTTTTAAAATGTCATTTTTTGTTTAAATAATTTGTTTAATGGTTGTAGGCTACACACTAAAGTGCGATAGCCTTTTCTGATCATTTGTAGTCGTTTAGAGCTGTTTTAAGTGTACTTTTTTACTGTTTTTGCCTTATCTTTTAAAAAAAAAAATTCCTTGTTTCCCACCATTCTAAGCTAGTCGAGTCCAGTTTTTAGGCTAGTGCTGAATCCAGGGCTGTGTTACAAGTTTCTGAGTTGCCCATACCTTACTTGGATAGAAGTAAGTTTTTTTGTTCACCTGTGTGAAAGGGGAGCTTCGAGCAGCCTATCTGTCCCTGGAGGAGTGGTCCCAGCCCAGAAGTTAGTAGTTTATTGATCATTTTGGGCTAATTTCTAATCTTTCATTTCCCTGCTATAAAAACCATGTTTGCACGGTTTTGCGCACTGGGCAGCACCTGTTAGCTAAGGTTAAATTATTCCCGGCTCCACTAAGTCCTAAGTCTCCTCTTCAGTTTTTCCCTTGAAACTAGTCTAACTCTCATCCTAAGCACTCAAAAAGCATCCTACAGCCCAGCACTTGCTCAGACCTAATAGTAAGCACTAATATACCCTGACACTTAATTGCCCAGCAGGGCAAGTCTCTTTATTTACCCCTCACCAACCAAGCGACTAAGCAGCTAACCCTACTATTCAGGCATGACCAAAGGGCAATTTCAGGTGTACTGTCCAGCCCAGCTGGTGAATCTGGGTATCCTGAGGCAATGTTACATCTGTCTCATGTACACAGACAACCCTCTCCTCCTACCACAAAACACTAACATATGCGAGAGGTGCAATTATACAGCCAAACTGGAGGCGTAGCTGTTTCCACCCAAGACTGGAACAGACAGTCAAAAGGAGAAGATTAACACTTGCACCACACCTCCAGCCACACATACTCCTACTAACCCAGCACTGGCAAAAAATACACATAAATACACAAAATCATACTCGGAGGCTCTAAATAAAAACCTGTAAAAGCATAAGAGACCTCCAAAGTAGACACCCAAGCAACCTGCACCTCCCGTCACAAACCAGACAACACATAAAACACAAAATCAGTGTGCTGCACAATCACAGCCCTTAAGGTGAAATAACATACCTAACACACTAGTAATAGGTGACTCTATAGTCAGGCACACTGACATCCCACTCACTAGGCTGGACAAGCAGAAGGTTACTGTTAGCTTCCTGTTGGGAGCCAGAATCTGCCACATAACACAAGCACTCAGGTCACTCCAGAACAAGTACAAATATGACTCTGTCATTGTTCATGTTGGTGTAATGACCTGAGATGTACCTCCCTAAACTACATGAAAAGAGACATGGAAAAACTCTCTGATCATGTAGCCTAGGCTGGTATGACCCTGACCCTGAGTAGCATTCTGCCCTCACCAAGAATGATACCTCAGTATAAAGAAAAAAATTATCAATGTTAACAATTGGCTAAGCTTCTGGTGTCATTTAAAGGGGCTCTAGTGTATGTCAGCCTGAGATGACATGCTCAACAAGCCGCGTTGCTTTGCAAGAGACGGCTTGCACCTTTCACCCCTAGGCTTTCAAATACTGGCCAAGGCTCTTGCTGATCCTATAGTGCCTTTTTAGGCAAGGCTCAAAAGTCAAACCCACCTCTGTAAACAGCACAATTAACAAAAAACTGAGGGTTATGCTACTCAACACCAGGAGTTTAAATCTCAAAATGCACATGCTCGAAGCACTCCTCAGTATGGAGAACGTCGACATCTGTGCAGTAACTGAAACCTGGTTCAAGGCTCCAGAGAGTACCCCAGCACTACCAGGCTACAACTCATACCACACATTTCGGCCACACAGAACACCGACCGAAACACAAAAGGAGGGGGTGTATCCATATTCATCAAGGATACCTATACCTCCAGGTTAGTGGCACAGTATGATACCTCTGAGATCAACAATGTGCAACTAACATCAGGCAAATCTACAATGCAAATTGTGGCCTGCTACACATCACCCTCCATGACCCAGGACCACCACTCCACCTTCCTGGAGACACTGGAAAACATGAAGGTCCTACTGAACACCCTGATATTGGGTGATTTCAATTACCCTACCATTAACTGGGAAAACTACTTGAGTACAAACTCCCAGTTCCAGCGCTTCCTGGAATTCATCAACTCAAATGCCCTGGATCAGCTGGTAAACTCCCCTACCAGAGATGAAAACATATTGGACCTGGTCATCACAAACATGGGCGACAGGTGTTCCACACCAGAGGTCAACCGGTCACTGGTTAGATCAGACCATAAACTAATCACTCTGGATGTCCACACCCCACCACCACCCCCAACTAAGGAAACCACAGTAAAAAACTTTTCTAAAGCAAACTTCACCTTACCTAAGGCAGTGGTGGTAAGTTTCACAGCCCTCATGGTAAAGGATAACACTGCCCAAGATGCAGAAACCGTTACAAATGCACTCTATGAGCACCTACAAGGATGCATGGATCATGTCATCCCTAGCAAAACCAAGACTCACTCCTCTAAGAGAAGGAAACCAGTCTGGTGTACCCCTGCCATAAACAGGCTATATAATAGAAGGAGGAAACTAGTTCAGAAAAAAGCAAACCCCAAGAAGGAAAGACATCCCTGATCAGTATCAGTAAGAAACTAAGGTCCCTCATAAAATCATCCAAAGCTAACTTTGAAAGAAAAATAGCCAATGATTCAAAAGATAACCACAAAGCCTTCTTTAGCTATGTTAAGAATCTTTGTGGCAACTCACAGATATGCTCTGAACTAGTGCAAAATAGCACAAAATATACTGAACCTACTGATATTGCCTACATCCTGGCAGATAGATTCAGTGCAAACATCACCTCCCTGTCACCCCCAAAAGGGCCCACAACAATACCGGAAAAGTGTAGTGTCCCAGAAATCACAGACACACAGGTGAAAATAGCCCTTTCAAAAGCCAAAAACACAGCGTCAATGGGGCCAGATGATGTCCCAGGCTGCATCTTGCACGAACTACAGAACGAACTAACCCCACACCTAAACATGCTGTTCAACCTCTGCCTCTCCACAGGCTATGTGCCCATAGAATGGCACACAGCAACGGTTATTCCACTCCACAAAGGAGGGGCCACAACTGACCCTGGTAACTATCACCCCATAAGCCTGACTAGCCTGGTCTGCAAGGCTATGGAGCGCATCATCATGGAGCTCATTAACAATGACATTGGGAACCTCCAAACACTTGACCCGACCCAGTTTGGATTTGTTAAGGGCAGATCATGCCTACTAAACCTGGTTGACTTCTTTGAGACAGTTACCAAGGCCATAGACGAGGGAAAGGTTGTTCACACAGCCTACCTTGACCTCACCAAGACTTTCGACACCATTCCCCACTCAGGTATTACAGAAAAACTCACCAACCCCTATGTCATGAGATGGGTTGCCAACTGGCTTACAGACAGAACTCACATGGTAAGAATAGCAGGCTCCAAGTCCGACTCTAAACCAGTCACAAGTGGTGTCCCACAGGGCTCAGTCCTAGGACCCCTACTGTTCGGCATATACTTCTCAGAAGTACAGGCAAACACAGGAGGACTATGGCTAACCACGTTCGCCGATAACTGCAAACTGGGAGCCATAATTGACTCTCCAACTGACATGGACATCCTCCAAAACGGCCTTACTAAGACAGACACCTGGTGTCAAAGTCATGGCCTCAAGCTAAATGCCAAAAAATGCATAGTCATCCTATTTGGGAAAAACAAAATACCCATGAATTACCACATAGGCGGCAGCCCCCCTAATAAAGAAGAGATAATAAAAGATCTGGGGACCCAGTTAGATAGTAATCTCTCCTTTGACAATCATATTGCCAAAGTAGTTAGGAAATCCTTCTATGTGGCTCATCTAATTACTAAAGGGTTCACATCTAGAAATAAAGAGGTTATAGTGCCCCTCTACTCGTCACTCATCAGACACATCATAGAGTACAATTCCCCATTTGGGATGTACCTCACAAGACACTTCCACCAGCTGGAGAGACCACAAAAGTACCTTACCAAGAGGATTACTGGCCTCAAACATATGCCCTATGCAGCCCGACTGAAAAAACTCCGGCTGTACTCAGTGGCATATTGCTTACTCAGAGGTGATCTCTGCCTGATTTACAAAGCCATGTCCAACTCAGAATTGATGGACATGCTCCACCTAAAGAAATCCATGTCACTGCGAACCACACGGTCTAGTGTGCTAAACCTCACCACAACAATAAATAGAACATGCTGGAGGGATAGATTCCTGTCACAGAGACTCCCCATGCTTTGGAACAAAATTCCAAACTACATTAGGCAGAGCCCCTCACTAACACTCTTCAAGAGAAACCTTAATGAGTGGATGGGTAACAGAAAATACACCCCTGGGATCACTTCATTGGCTCTGCTTGACAGAGGATCAGTTAATTAAACAATGGGGTTGCGAAAGCCATCACACTCTGGCTAGGCTTATAAATGCCCTTAGACAGATAGCCTAGTACCTACCTATGAACCTATGTATAGCTAAAATCCCAATGATGAGATATTGTAGTGGTGAGAATCCTGGATTTGCATGCAGGCATTCATGGTTAGAATACCAAGACAGGCATTTTATTTTTACATGGGAAAGCATTGTTAAAATTATTTATTTTATGTTAAAATATGAAGTCATTGATATTTGTTACCCAGGGTAGTGTAGCAGGTCCAAAATGGAAGTGTGAGTGCATATAACATGTAAAATCACCCATGTATATATAAGTGTCCCATACAATATAGTCACATCCCAAAGTAATGTAATGAAAGCACATAGGGGGGTGTCATGTACAGTAAATCATATACACTTAATATGTCTGTAATGATGAATTAATCTACAATCCTGATATTCTTTTAAAATGAAAACTGAGCAATGCTAAGTAGTGCTCCGCTATGCTTAGCCGATTTAAGCATTGCTTAAATGTGAATGCTAAGCAGCATTTAACTCAGCTAAGCATATTTGCACGCTGTTACACAGTGCTCAGCATTTACCCCTTTAAGCACTGTTCAACTCAGCTTAGTGGATTTGTGCATCACTTAGCTGACCTTAGCATTTTCAAAATGGTCCAATGACAGCAAAGGATGGGAATACGGCCTTATTTAAACTGCACAGGTCATAATACAGCCAGAACCTGTTGTAGTTGATCTGTGCAGGTACTATATCGGGTGTTGGTGAAGGATTGCACTTTCGGGCACCATGCAGGGGCATTCAGGAGTCCAGGGTCATGGCTGAACTGCTTGTAGAAAACCATGATGAGAGACTGCTGCAGGGCCACTACAAGGGCTTATAATACAAAGTGGAGGCCTGGGACCATCTCATACATGATCTCACTGGTGCTACTGGCATCCCGCGAACTGGTGAGCAGGTACAGCAGCATTATTCCAACCTAAAGGGGGTGCTCTTGGCCCAGTGGATCCAAGATGCATGGGCATAGAATGCTCCAGTAGTGTGTAAGTATCAGTATCAAGTAGTTTGTACCAAAGTCTAACCTGAATATGTGGTAGACAGGTATGCATAATGTGTGTTTTTCTCCCCTATAGCTGCAGCAGAGAGGGCTAGCAACATCAAAGCCCATGCTGACAGACTGTTAAGGCTGCACTGACAGGCTGGTGAGTACAAATCTAACTTGCAGTATAAAGTGCAAATAACTAAAAAGAAGTATATTGATTGCTGCCAGTAGGAATACTGTTACTGTGTTAACCGTATAAATAAAGTTTGCCCTACTAATATTGATCTACGGGATATGTAGTACTAAAGCACTGTGTCATGTCACTGTAATAAAGATCAATACCAAAAACTGTTGTGTTTACTCTGATATGTTGTTGTAGAAATAGAATATATACAGGTTCTCCACAGCAAATATGGGTTTGACAGCATGCATTAACTGAGGTTGTTCTGAGAACCAGCTGTTAAGAAAAAATGTAGACTGTGGAGCTGTAAAACAAGATATAAATTAAATATGAAATATATACTGCACTAAGCTCTGAACCCTGAATAGTAATGTGTAATGTATCACAGTGTGTCCCATGCAGCATTGCCTTGTGTTAACCTTTGCTGTCCAGACTGCATTATTTCAAAGGATTAATGCACAGTACACTGTCTGTCATGGGTGCATCTCAGGATTACAAGGTCAAACTGTCTAACCAAGAGAGTATTAGACAAAAAAAACGGTCAAACAAGAAACAGCAGTTCCTGAGTAGCTCAGTGTGATGAAAAATAGCTTAGTTGTTAATTTTGCACACCCAGACACGGTTCGAATTCAGGGAGTGGTAGTAAGATGTGTGTATATGTACACACAAGAAATCAGGAATAAATGTAGAAACAGTCAGGTAGTGTTAACAGATATTTTGTCCGCAGGGTTTACAGGTAAAGAAATGTTGGTAGTTGCTGTATGAAGGGTATACTAATACACTGTGTAAAACTGTCCCACTGTCAACCCCATGCCTGCAAATAACAGCAGGATAGGTACATACAACATGCACTCTTCCTGATACATCTCACAAGTGTCATGCTTTCACAGCTAGTAGTCACTGCTGCCAATAACCCTGGACACAGATAGGAAACCAGGTGAATTATGCCAGTAGTACACTCACATAACAGCAGTGCGGGGTACCCATTCTGTGGCAGATATGTAACCCTGACATGTACGAGTCCCCTCTACTCATGTACCCAGAGTTGTCACAATTTGCCCCATACCATTCAAGGTTGACAGTTTAACAGGTATGCTTGTACTACAGAAGCTATGGGCCATAGGTAGATGTAAAATGAGGGCAGACCCATAGAGTATTGAGCAGTACTGTTGTGAAAAATAAAAGCCAAAACAGTCGTTAGTGGAATTTTTGTCTCTCCCCACCTCTTATCTGCATCGATAATTATCATTCATATACTACAGGCATGTTGTTCTCAAAACCTAATGTTGGGACTTGTCTTCTATTATTGTTCATATATTTGATTGGTGCATATTAACATACCATGTTCAAATACCGTTGATGGTGGCCTGCTTGCTGTCAATGTTACTGGCATGCTGTTACAATACATACTGTTGTTCCATATATGCATGTGTTCTGTTTGGTATGCAACTGTTTCAAGTCTGCTATATGGGGTTAATTGGAAAACCCACACATGCTGTTATAACTATTTTTGAAATTTTCTGTTCATGACTAACCAATATATATTGTAAAACCTCAACACCATAGCACGTTTGGGAAGGCAGATCCCAGTGGATCCACCTGTTCCACCTCATCTGGCAATTGCACCAGCCCCAGCACATCTGGGACCCAACCTGGAACTGCCTCCTCCACTGGTCCTGCACCACCTTCAGCTGGAACCACCTCAGGGGATGGGGCCCTTCCCCCCAGGTGCGGAGAGGAGACTATCACTTGCTGCCAGTTCTGGAGTATGGTGCAGAGCATCATCCATATGGAGTTGGAGGGATGGCTGCACCAGATCGAGGGCCGCCTGGCACACTTAAAGGGACAGGCTGCCTCTCCTGTCCAGCCCCCAGCACAGCCAGCTTCGGGGCCATGAAGGTGGAGTGGTGACTGCCCATGGGTTGGGACCTCAGTCCTACTGCATCCATTTTGGGGGATCATGGGTTTTGGATTCCCAACCACCCTCCCCGTCAAAGGTGCTTACCCCCCTCATGTATAATATACCACCCCTGTCTGCTGTTGTCTATCTTGTCTGTCTGGGAATGCAACTTATTCTACCCAACCTACGTCTACAAGCACACCTACAGCCCTTCCCAAACATCCCACTCTCACCTTAAAAAAAAAGGGGCATCTGTCCCGCAAAAAAAAAATCATTGCCCTATACAAGCTCTACATTTCGCCCCATGTACAGTGAAATTAATCAATCTAATCACAAATTATTCTACAAATGTCTGTCATCAACACCACTCCCTGTGGGGTGTGAGGCTTTAAATTCTAAATTTTACACATTATTCACAGATGTTGCTGCAGAAAAAATATAGAGCTATGGTCCTTTCCTGCACCCTTCCTGTACATACCTAGCTGGGTTTCCTAATGTTTTACCCCCTGTATGCCCCCATTTCATCACTTTTCTATCACTCTTTTTTTCTTTTCTTTAATTAAAATTAGTGTGGGTGTATAAGTGAAGCTAAGAGGACGTAACTGTCTGTTAGCATCACTTAGCTTCATGCAAAACTGCACAAACCTGCTTACAACTACATAAAAGTGCTTTAATCACTCTGTTTCCATCAGCCCTTGTTCTGCCTAGCAACAAACTAATCAGCCCTACCAAGTCTGGAACCCAGGACCCTGTGTACTACAGTCACAGCAATGTACCATGACACTATCTGAGCTGTGGGAATTTGCAATGCTTTTACAAACATATCATGCATTATGGTCATTTAACATGAATGAAAAAAAAACACCACTACCAAATCTTGAGCCCAGGACTCTGAGCACTACAGTCACAGCAACACACCTCTACACCATCTGAGCTGTAGGAATTTGCAATGTTTTTACATATATATGTACATACACACATACACACACACACACACACACACACACACACACACATATATATATATATATATATATATATATATATATATATATATATACATACATAAAAACAACCTGTTACTGCAAGACATCTGCAAAAAGCATGTGACGACTACTGTTTTTCCCCTTCCCCGTCTATCACTGTATAATCCTGTACTTCCATCAATTTTTGGTCCTTTTTTGACCCACATTTAGACCCACATTTCCACTTTACCATGTCTTAGCCACAGATCTTCCTCACCTCTGTGCCAACTCGTACACCACTCTGTCTAACCCCATTTTCTATCCTCTTGTAAGTCAAACATGACAAAAGCTGAATATATTTGACCTTGCACCATTTGTTGCTCAACAAATGTAATTGAAATCTGTCTATATTATATGTATTATCTTGAAATTGATGTGTAGCAATACTTTACGTAATATTTCTGTCTACTAAATTTTATAGTTCAGCATCTACCTCTGAATTTACTTTTGTATTATATTTTGGGGATTTTCCCCTCGGGCCCCTACTGAAAATGGGTCTTTGATCCAGTGGACTTTCCCAGTCAACAAATGCCAATATATAAATAAATAAAAAGTCTGACAAAGTGGGGGTATAAAGGGCAAACAATGCTGACATATTTGAAACATGGCTGTTATATGCATAGAAGTCTGTTAGAGTAGCATGGTTTGATTTAACATTTATTTTCTGATAGATTCCAGATCTAAAACACAAATGATTGTCATCATTTACTGATGTCAATGCTCATATCATCCCAGTGATTTATCAGAAACCCGCAACTGTTATGGGGAACAGGCCAAACGCATGAGTCATGCATCTGGACAGTGTCTGGACATCTGGACAGTGGAGAGGTATGGCTGCAGTCATATAACAGAAGAGAAAAACTACTGAGAGCTGCCAACCATTTCACCCAGCACCTTCTGAACCACAGTAAGACCAACACGATACTACCCCAAATCCAATCTGGGAAATTACCCATGTATTTGAAAATATATCATGCACTACAGGGATGTAACTGTAGGGAAAAGCAGACATATGATGATAAATTGTTCACCCACACCCAATCGCACCACAGTCACAGCAACATACCATTACCCCAAATGAAGTCTAGAATATAACGACTGTTTGAACAAACATATCCTGATTGCCAGTCACACACCACACTGATATATACTGCCCCAACTCACAGTCTACTGGGAATCCTGAGGTGTTACAGGACATTTCTCAGTCTGCCCCTACAAACAAATATACATGATAGAGCACCAGCAACTATAGCAGCATGCACAGTGAGATAGAAAAGGATCTATGACACCCACATCTGCTACTCTCCCTACTCAGCCCAACAAACATTTACACACAACACTGCTACACAATCTTGACAGTCTGTTAACAATGTCCTGACATACATAACTCTCAGCTGTACAGATTTCCACAGAATGTCCAGGGAGTGGGATCATATTTATGGCCACTGCCGCATAATATGTCCAGGAGTCTGCTAAGTCACTGGGATGATATCAGGAGGGGAGTCACTAAATAATGATATACCATACTTCTGAACCTCTTACTGTAAGACATCTGGACAAAGCCTGACATACCTGGGGGAACAGGGGGCCAAAAAGAGGAACATATCTTACATAATGGTGTTAAAAACCGAAACAGTTGCTTGTGTTACAGGGTGAGTTGTAACATAACATCCCTAAAGGATATGATGTCTGAAACACAAATGGATGTCAACATTTACTGACTACAGTCATCACATTATCCTACTGATTTCTCAAAAACAGAAATTGTTTGAGGAACAGCCCAAACATAACAGGCAAACCTCTGGGCAGTCTCTGGACATCTGGGCAGTTGAGAGGTATGTCAGAGACAGATCACTGTCAGACACCAAGTTACACAGAAAATGCATGTGCAGACAAACCCTGTTAATCTAGCAATCTTCTATGTGTATAAAAGCAATACTTACAATCTGTACCCAGTTCTGGAACTTTGTCCCCATGTTGTTGGGCTGTCTCCACATTTCTTATTCTGAGAGGTATTTCCACCTACCGTCTATGAAGCTGTACCTCCCTCACCTCCATAATGTCCTCCTCACAGGCAAGGAAAAGGGGCAAGGCCCACATGAAGGACTTAATTATAGCACTGTGTTGCTATGGGATTGGCTAATGGAAAGAAAACACTGCTGCTCTGGATGCAAGTAGTAAGTGGAAGACACTGATTGGTGCACAGGCCATCACCTGCTCATGAGCATTACCTACAAAAGGCAAGCTGCTGCCTATGCAACACAGGTCTGAACCCATCTGCACAAAGACAAACTGTCACTGCACAAGCCTAAACATTTGCATAATTCTGAGGACACCCTTCAGCACTATAATAGGTATGTCAATCACTTAAGCTTGTAATGGAATGCAGACGGGAGGATGCAATAATGTGAAATAGGAAGTTAAACACTAGGTCGCAACAAGACCTCCTGGACTCACATGCTGTTGTCCAGCACCTATGGCCATTTCTTCTAGCCCTGTCTGCAGTGACATAGATTACAACTCTGGCCCCGAGTCACTCCAGCAAAGTCAGCTCATGTATGATTACTACTGGAGTGTCTGTTGTCCAATACTGACTGTGACACTACTAGGCCAGCTACCTGGGATGTTGTAAATATCTGTATGTCACCTGCGAATGCTACAATGATACATATGCTTGTCTTACAAATGTAAGAGACTTATATAGGGTATGTGACTAGTAAACAACGGGGCAGAAGTGTGTGTTGAACTGTAAGTGATATACTGAGCCCATACCTGTCAACTGTCCAGAGTTTTGCAGACTGACCACATGTTTGCCTCATATTTGTAATCAATGCCTCATGCAGTTATGTATTGGCTGGCAAATCACTGGTAACCCATTAAAGACTGAAGTCATAACATAATAGCATACATTTGTATGTCAGATGTCATATCCGGCAGAGTAGTCCTGTGAATGTGAGATCGTCTTTGCTAGCAACTAAGTGTTTAACAGCTAGATGTATAAAATATCACTATTTTCCAGCCTTTGCCAACCAGTGATGTGTGCCTTTGTACAGATGTTTTGCTCTAACAGGAGCTAGGTGTCTTAGTATGAAACCCATGTCAATGCAAGTGTACCTTGTCCTGTAGAATGCTGACATTTGAGCAGTCACTGACACTTGCTTTGCAGCTGTGGAGAGCACACTAACCTTGACAAGTTACTTATCCCATCATATGTTTAGACCCCAAATGGAGGGCTTCAAATTGATAGGAGGTGGAGTTTTAAACATTATCATACAAATACACACCTCCAGGCTGTCCAAACAGTATGACACACAGGAGACATCCCGAGTGCAGTTAACTGTTGACAAAACACCTACTCAAATCATAGCTAGCTACAGACCTCCAACCATGACTCTGGACACCCAAAACACCTATCTGGGCTTGCTGGAATCTGTCAAGATTCAACTGTCTACCCTGCCCCTGGGTGACTTTAACTAACCAACCATAGTGTGCATGACCTATGCTACGAGAACATGAACGCACAGAGATTCCTCAACTTTGTCAATGATAATGCAGTGGATCAGCTGGTCAACACTCGTACAACAGGTGGAAATATCCTGTACCTGGTCCTAACTAACATGACTAGCCACTGTAGCACTCTGTAAGGTGTTATCCTCCTTGGTAAGATCTGACCACATAGCCATCACTGTTCAGGTCACCATCTCCCCTGTACCCCACTTGTCAGGGTCAAACAAAATAAACTTTACAAAAATGACTATAAATCACCTCAGAGCAGGTAGAAGTAATTTTATAGCCACCGTCCCATCAGTTGAAACTAGCAGTAGTGTCCAAGCCCACACCACAATACTATGTGAACACCTATATAGCTGTATGGACTCAGCAATACCTGACTGGACAAAATTATCTCCCTTAAGGTAGAGAAAACATCTGTGGTGGACAGCAGCAATACACAAATACCATAACAGTTGGAAATAATTGCTGGACAGGGCCTAGATGCAGCAGGTGCCTAATTGGAAGCAATGTCACCTTGGTCTGAACATGCAAATAAGGTCAGAGCTGAATTATTCTAAGGCTACTTTTGAGCTGAGCAGCTAAGTGCTCCGGATTGTGTGGAATGCTCTGCATTTGTGATCGATTAAGTCCCCTGTTCCGCTGTTCCGCATTTCTGCATTTGCAGCCGCGGTTCCACTTTGCGATTTTTTTGTCAAGTAAGTCATTTTCTCCCTCCCGTTACATGCTCAGTGCATCACAGTAGTCCAGTTGGTGCTTGTGAGGTGAGTAAGGTAATATTATAGGCCTATGCATGTCTGAAACCCACAATTGTTATACTGACTTTCACTGTTTGTGTAATTTAGAAGTACGGCGAGCATCAATAAAGATGCTTAATTTCTGATAAGAATAAGTGCTTTGGTAACTGTATCTTTCGCAATTGCCTAAATGTAGAGCAAGAGAAAACAAACTCTTAAGTGCAGTTGAGCAACACTGCTACCCTTTCCCTACCAGCAGCATACCTCTAAACTGTCCAAATTTTTGCCTCGTATTTTTGGTCTTTACATCGTAAAATCTGTGGCTTTCTAGCAAATCACTAGGATGATCTGAGGGTTGAAGTCACTAAATAAATGAAATATATTTTAGTTACAGAGATCATATCATTCAGGAAAATGTATGCAGGAAAAATTCAATTATTGTAGCAACTTTCTAAGTTTATAAGAGTAATACTAATAATAGCTCTCAATTCTACCAACAAAATTTGGAATAAAGTGAAAAATAAGGAAAAGGTCCTGAATTGGGGACACATTTTAAATGATGGCACTATTATCGTATAAATTCACAAAATGGTTTCCAATTTTAGGAGGAATGGAATAAAACTTTGAGAAACATCAGGGGCGTCTCTACAAAATAGGGAAAGTTGAGATGTCTCACTATTTTTGAACCTTTGTCCACCCTTACGTCAGGCTTTGTACAGATTTCTTGTGCTAAGAGGTTGAGAGGTATGCCTACCTGTGGTAAACATTTTTTTGCAATAACAATAGAGCAAATATTAACTTTTGAATTACACTTATTTTGAATAATCATCGTCGTTGAATGGTAAGAAAGCCAGCTTCCATACAATTAAGAAAATTTTTTTGAGAAGCTGATGTGCTTACAGCATTAGCTTTACCAAGATAATATTTGACATTTTCATGGGTAAGAATTAGCTTAGTATGTTACGGTTTTATTTAATTTTTTAAAAAAAATCAGACTGTAGTGTATTAATATTAATATAAAAAACCTGACCTTAAATGTGAATTCTCTATTTGTTTACTTCTGGTCAGGACAGGAGATATCTACTTGAATTTCTGTTCTAGTTTTGCAGCATTGAAGTATTTCCTGGTTGCATTTATGAAATAGAGGATTGCTGTTGTTTACATTTTCATCTAATGCAAAATGATACATGTACTACAGTAGATAAACATTATAACTGATTTGTAATTCCTAAAGAATAATAATTCAGTGATAGCTAAAATATATTGAGATCACAATAATTTACCATTAGTGTAGCTAGTGACAAAGGGAGATACTATCAGCACAGCTATCTGGAATTTTGTAAATAATTAAAATGTCATTTGTGAATATCAGCATGATCTGTATAACATGCTTGTGTTACAAATGTTTTCAAACTGTATGTCATGTATATATCAAACTTGGGTTTGTACAAACATGTGCTGAAAAGATATTTTATAAAATACTGAGTTTAAAGATGTATCCCTGCTGGAAGAGAAGAGAAATGTACATACACTATTGTAGCTGTCTAAATGTATATAAAGTAGGTTGAGGACATGGCCTACTCCAACTTACACCAGGGACTCATGCTAACAGTGGGTACTGTGTATGTGCTCCTATTGGCCAGTGTATGCCGGCCATAAACCCCAATGATGTGTCCAGTTGCCAACCAAGATAGGAACTGGGAATTTGAGCTATGCTGTTGACTGGTATACTGGCAGGCTAGAATAGCAGATTATAAAATAAAGGTTTTAGATATGAGAAGTGTCTTATTGAATTTTTACAGATTTTCTACCATGGTCCATGGCAGTGGTACGTTTTGCGCAGTGCGAAAATAGGGTGTTCCACATTTTGACCATTTGTCACACATTGTTAGGGTCTGTGTCCCACATTGGCCTCCTAAGAGGTTAAGACCTATGTCTTTGAGTGTAAATTGGACACATACACCAAGGCCAGTCAGTAGGCCTTCCACACATATGTCTGGAATCCCAGAGGCAACACCCAAATCTTCTCTGTAGTGGTGGTCAATAACACTACATACACGTACGGCATAGATATAGCCAACCTGCTGCAGATGGGTAAAGTGTAAATATCACCTCCTCATCCCCACATCGGTACACATGTGCATGCACAGCACCTGCCCCTCTCCCTTCATCATCAGGAAGCAGGTCCATAATGCCCTCTCAAAGGCAACACACAGAAGTCTGTATAGGCCTGATACTATCCCTGGCTGCATCCTGCATGAACTCAGGCATGAGCTCTCAGCTTCCTTAAACAACGTAGTCAACAAAAGCCTGAACATGAGTGTTATCTCATCTGCACAGAGGACAGCCATTGTCATCCCTATACACAAAGGCAAAGCAATCTACTGACCCAGCCAATCATATGCACATCAGCCTAACTAGCCAGATCTGCAAGGACATGGAAGGCAATATCAAGGAGATTATGAACAGGGACATCAGCAACTTCAAAATGCTTGAGCCCACACAGTGTGGTATTGTCAAAGGGAGATCAGGCCTGTTAAACCTGATCAATATCTCTGAAGTGGTCAACAAACACGAGGACGGTGAACAATGCCTACCTTCACCTAGCCCAATTCTCTCACAATAATCCCCAGGTGGCCAGGATACATAAGGCTACACAGCTAGGCATCAACCTGTATGCTACCAGATGGGTAGCTAACTAGCTCAATGATAGTACCCACTCAGTCAAAGTAGTGAACGCCACCTCTAGTAGTAGACTCTTCCAGATTGGTGTACCCCAGTGATTAGTCTGTGGGCCACTACAGTTTGAGATATACGTTTCTGAGGTACAAGACAAAAACAGTGGTCTGTGACTGACCAGGTTTACAGATGTTTGCAAGCTGGCCTCTGTCTTACATTCCCCTACTGATGTGAGCATCCTCCAAGACACCCTCAGCCAAATTAATGACTGGTGCAAGAAGCATTGCCTCAAACTGAATGCCAGGAGATGCATCATCTTCCCTGCTGTGGTAGATGTCATTCACACTAATCATGACAATAATAATGTAATGAGCATGTAATCAGATGTGAGGTGATTTGTGCATCAAGGTTGGTAGCAACCTGACAGTTTTCCACCTTGCGGAAACTATTGTACAGATGGCTGTCTACATGGCCCACCTCACAAATACTGGTATGTCATCCAGGAACCGGGAGGGCACAACATCCCTGTACACCAGATGCATTACCAAGTACAATGGCTCCTTTGCCAAGCAAATGCAGCAGTTTCAGAGACCACAGAGGTTCCTGACCAGGTAAATCCAGGGTCTGCAACACCTATCCTATACAGATAGACTGAAAGCTCTGTCCCTGTACTCAATCTCATACAGACTGATCATAGCTGACATGTGTCTGATATACAAGGCCATTTCCAAACCAGCTTTGATGGCATTTCTGCATATCTGTAAGACAAACCCCACTCAATCAACATGCACGCAAAGGCCCTTACCTGGTCTGTGACATGTATAGTATTTGTTGGCAGGATAGTGTAGTGTCCCACACAATACACTGTCTGTAAAATACACTCCCTCCCCATGTCTATTACAGTATGTGTAAAGCCCTCCTGAAGAAGAAACTGAATGACTGCATGGGAAATGTTTGACACCCCTGGGACCCCACATGTTTCCCAGCTGGACAAGAGAAACAGGTGCTGGCTTTGAAGGGACATTGGCAAAATTCTGGGCTAGGCTTATGAGTGCATCGGGGCCAATAGCCTGGTATCATCTAACAAGGCTATGCAACTAGTACTTTACATGTTTCCTGTATGTATTGCAGACTGTCCTGCAATGGTGTCTGAAATGAATTCCTGTGAGTCTGAACTGTGTAGGTACTGCAGTGATAGTGTATACTCTTGTTCTTTCATCAGTTACATCATATATTGTTATACCTTGTAATTGTATGTGGTCTGTATAGCAGTAAGTCAGATCTTACTGTACTTGCATATGCACTTGGTGACACTGTATAGCTCACTCCAATAGCCTTGGTCTTGTCACAATTACAATTCTGCTAATAGGCCCATCACACAGTAGTATTTGTCACCCTTTGTTGTGGGCCTTACAGTAGCTGTGCAAGACATGGATTATGGCAGGCAGAACTACCGTACGGTCTGGCCTGAAGAGTTCATAGGTGTCAAAGCTGTGCCAGACTTTACCAGGAGTGTGTGTGTGTGTGTGTGTGTGTGTGTGTGTGTGTGTGTGTGTGTGTGTGTGTGTGTATATATATATATATATATATATATATATATATATATATATATATATATATATATATCAGCAAACATAATACTGCAGGGTATTACTTTACATATGTTGTCTTCCCCTCACAGGTGAACATGGGGGTTGGTGTCTGTTCCCCTCAAACCTGATGTCAGTGTCTTAGTGGACTCCCATGATGATGGTGGTCATAGTGAGGCACAGGAAGGGTTGTTGGGGCCTGAATCTGTGCCATTGTTTGGTATCCCATTTTCACCCTCCATGTCCCCACACACAGTCAATATGTCCACACATACCCAGTCCCCAGCAGCCACAGATAATGGACAGTTGGAGGGTGGTGGCATGGAAGAGGCTAGTTTGGTGACTGTGGCAAGTGTGAGTGTAGACACCAGCCATAGCCAGAGACCAGGCAAGGTCACACACAGGCAGATGGACAGGGGTGTTCAACGGAGGACTGCTTCCCATCAAGCCCCTGTCACAAGTGCCACAGCAGGTGTCACCAGATGCATGTTATGGTCCATCATGGAGGCACAGGCACATACTGACTGGAACACCAGACAGATGCTCAGGGTCATGACTGCAGCACTTCCTGCCATGCGTGACAACCTCCACAGAGTTTGCGATGCCATACGTCATTTGTCCGATTGTCATGGATAGACAGTGGGGTGAGACACTGTCACTGCTCGACTGTGCAATGTCTGTGTATAAGTATGTGGTAGGAGTAGGGTATCAGCCAGGTGGATGTAGGCCAGCAACATGATCAGCTGAGAGCCCATGTGGCCATGCACATTCACAGTCCCGTAGTGGTAGCACCACCAACACTACCGAAGGGAGGGTACTGTCCACACCACACCAGAGCAGGCCATAGGCACATTGTCCTGGCCAGTCCCGTCAGGGATGTGGATCCAGCAAACAGCCGTTACCACTGGGGAGTAGTAATACATCTGTCCTTGGGCCTGGTGGTGCCAGTGAGACTCCTGGCAAAAACACTTCACACGTTCCTGCCAGGAGACATTGAACCATACATCCTGTTATGTATGCTCCATGACTGGCAATAGTTATGGGTACACATTGAGGTGTATGCACCTTATTAGCCATGATGCACTATTGCTGTTAGTACTGCTGACTGACTGTAGTGTCACATACTGTATTCTGCTTGTGTTCCAGGTATCTGTGTGTCTGCAGGCTGTGGGCCTGCTGACAGTAGCAATGATGAGTAAGGCAGAGTGGAAGTACAGTGACAGTTTCATAGCCAAGATACAGCTGTATATGTAGATGTTTACCAGCTGTGTTTACATGCAACAGTGTGGAAGGACAATTGTGGCAGACAGGGTGACCTTGCATACATACCCTTGATACAGCCACCTAGCCTTCATACATGTCACCTGGGTGTTCTGTAGGACAGCAGGCTCAAACATACAGAGAAGGTTACATGAGTAATAGCACTAGATCACTCATAAGCTTAGCCATTACTTTAACCACAGCAGATTCAACTATCAGCACCTGTTGCCCCTGCCATTTTTGTCCCATCCTTTCAACTGTCATGCAGTTGAAGATGGAATGCCTGGTACTATGTATAACAGGTTTGGGTTAAGTATTCCTGACAACCTGACCTAACCTGACAGTCACCAGCATGTGTGTCTGCTATCTCATATGCATGATTGGCCCCTTGTGCTGGTAGTGCACAGAGAGTCATAGTCCTGTACTTGGGGCAGCTAACAAAGGGCTGAGCACAGCCCCTACCTGCACAGTCTTACGAATAATAGTGCTAGATACATAACACAAATAGCACAGTGGTACTGTAGTGTGTCAGTCTCTGCCCCATCTATTCAAGTTGATGACAATTGCAGGGATTGTTAGGATTGCCAGTGGTAGATTCAGAGGCCGTTAACATGTTAGAGCCATCTGACACACATACACACACACACAAACACACACACACACACACACACACACACACACACACACACACACACACACACACACACACACCTCTGCATGGGGACATGCATTAAAACACACATGCACATAGATGTGACACTTCTCAGAGTAGATTCTCTACCCATCTATTAATGTACAATACACAGTGATATGACAGTTGTGTGCACCACAGTGGCTTGGTGTTAGAAACTGTGTAACTGTGCTTGTACTGTGGATGACATCTGTATGGGCTAACACTAGGTTGGCAATAGGGGAGTTCATAGCGTGGAAGAGGCACACAGAATGATATAGCCATCACAAACACACACTAAAGACAGCCACAGGGTCTTTGCATACAGAAACACATACACAGCTACCAATAGACATATTAGTAACCCTACGTATCCACTTGTATGCACTATAGTGTTGCGTACACATGACATGCTCCACATAGATTATATGCCTGGGACATAACACACAACCTCTTACAATAGGTAATCTTGTGAATGCCTTCATGGATGGTGGGATAACCCACCAGACATAGCGATTGGTCTTGTCTACTGCTCCTACAAACCTGCACAAGTGATAGAGTGACAGACTTTGTATCAGCATGATGTGTCAGTCAAGTATGATGTCTGCTGCTGGCATGTGTGTCAGTTTGGTAACTATGACATATTTGGCAATGATATCACAGGAATGTTCATTGTCAGGGGACACAGACCACATATAGGTTGCAAACATGTGGATATCCCATGTAAATCTGTACAGGTGACTAGTATGGGCTGTATAGTGTTACATGGTGCATGTGAGGCAGATGCCATTAACAGGGTATTTAAAGGAATGCCATGGGTAGTGTTCAACAGGCTTTAAAATTGTATAACCTACACACATAACAGCCACAGGTGATATGCTTCACACACACTACTATAGTTATCAGTATTGAGATTAGAACCCCTACTTATCTAATTATTTCCACTATAGTATTATGCAGTTATTGCACATACCACAGAGCGTAGAGAGCTGACAACTGTATACAGGAACATCTAAGGTGAATGACATCATCAGGCCTTGTAAAGTAGGGCAATGGGATGTGTACTGGGTGGTACTTGCCTCAAAATGGTATAACCCACACCCCCTAGAGGATATAATTCTCACCCAAACATACACAGGAATGATGTGATTCTCAGACAGACACACACACACACACACACACACACACACACACACACACACACACACACACACACACACACACACACACACACACACACACAGTATCACAGTTGCCAGTATTGAGTTTAGAACTCCTACCTATCTAGTTATGTGTATTACAGTGTTACACAGTTATGGGTCATGCCATGCTTATAGAACTTAGCAGTGTCACAAGGTATGGCTAAGGTTAATCACATCAAAGAGCCCTTGTAAAGTATGGAAATGGGAAATGTACTGGGTGGGAAGGGCATCAAAATACATTACCCTACAAACATACACACTTAGAAACACCTTCACACACACACACACACACACACACACACACACACACACACACACACACACACACACTTGCCACAACTGAGTATAGAACCCCTGCCTATCTAGTTATGTGTACTATACTGTTACTTAGTTATTACATGAGCCACGGAGCTTATAGGGGTGAAAGTTGTCCAAAGGTACTTCTAAGGAAAATTACATCAGCACGACTGCTAAAGTAGGGCACTGGGAAGTGTTGTGGATGGAAAAGTCCTCTAAATACTTCATCCTACCAACATACTCACTTACAAACTCCTGTACATACACTTATGCACACACATTTGCCAGAACTAAGAATAAAATCCCTGCCTATCTAGTTATTTGTACTATAATGTTAAGTAGATATTGCATGCACCATGGAGCCTATATGGCTGAGGGTTGTCCAAAGTTACTTCTGAGGATAATGACATCAGCAGGACTGCTAAAGTAGGGCACTAGGAAGTGTAATGGTTGGGAATAGCCTAAAATTGTTTCACCTACAAAGAAACACACATACGCACATATATTTAGCAGGACTGGGATTAGAGCCCCTATCTATCTAGTTATTTGTACTATAGTGTTACACAGTTATCGCAAATGCTACAGAGCTTATAGTGTTGACAAATGCCCAAAGTTACTTCTAAGGTGAATGACATCAGCAGGACTGCTAAAGTAGGGCACTGGGAAGTGTACTGGGTGGGAAAGTCTTCAAAATACTTCATCTTACAAACATATACACTTGTACACACACCTACACACACACACACACACACACACACACACACACACACACACACACACACACACACACACAAACACACACTTGTCAGAACTGGGAATAGAACTCCTGTCTATCCAATTATTTGCACTATAGTGTTACACAGCTATGGCATGCACTACAGACCTTATACGGCTGACAAGTGCCCAAAGGTACTTCTAAGGTGAATGACATCTGCAGGACTGCTAAAGTAGGGCACTGGGAAGTGTACTGGGTGGGAAAGTCCTTAAAATACTTCATCCAAAAAACATACACACTTATACACACTTGTACACACACATTTGCCAGAACTGGAAAGGGAACACATGCCTATCTAGTTATTTGCACTATACTGTTACATAGTTACTGCTCATGCCACAGAGCTTATGGGGCTGGGGTGTGCATAGGTACTTCTGAGGGTAATGACATCAGTAGGACTGCTAAAGAAGGGCATTGGGAAGTGTACTGGGTGAGAAGGCCTAAAACTGTTTCACCTACAAATGCACATACTTACATTTGCCAAGAATAAAATTAGATCCCCTACCTATCTAGTTATTTGCACTATAGTGTTACACAGTTATCACACATGCTACAGAATTTATAGGGCTGACAGATGTCAAATGGTACTTCTAATGTGAATGACAGCAGCAGATCTTGTGAAGTAGGGAAATAGGAAGAGTACTGAGTGGTAATGGCCTCCTACTATTTAAACCTACAGACACACACACACACACACACACACACACACACACACACAAAGGCAGGTGATGTGATATAATCTCCACCTTAGTACTATTACACAATGGAGCTCACCTTCATCCTGGCACGTGCAACTGGTTATGATCGGTATGCCACTGTCTGCAGCAGGACATTAGTCTATGCCATTCAGGGTATCCCTGTGTAAGATTCACCCTCTGTGTGTCTCCCTGTGTTTCTCTGTCTATCACGGTCTGTCTCTCTCTTCCTCACATCTGTGTGTGTCTCTTCTTGACATATTGTTATCTGTTGCCCATATATACAGTATGTCTGTGTATCACATGCAAAACATGCATATAGTCTGATGTGGGTTCTGACATGGCCTGTGATTCTCTAAGTGTAGGAACATGCCCAGTATGGCCTTCTATAGTAAGAGTAGGACTCCATTCCAAAGATAGTTGTACTCCAATCTGGGGTTTTGTATGCTACAGCCAAACCTCTCAAAAGTAAACAGAACTTTCCTAGAGGTACTGGGTTTGTTTTACCAGACATTTCCTGACATATCTGAAGTCTAACACTGGAATGTAATGTGTCATTACCTAGTGACAGACATCCTCAGATCATCACAGTGCGATACCAGGGGAATACAAGATGTATGATGCAGCCTCAACAAAAAAGTTGAGATCCCTCATCAAAACCTCCAAAGCCAGCTACGAAGGCAGAATTGTGACAGACACTAAAACAACTACAAAGCCTTCTATAGTTATATCAAGGATCTCCATGGCAATACCCAGATTTGCTCTGAGATACTGCACAATGGTACCTCCTATACTGAGCCTACAAATTTTGCCAACAGATTCAGTGCCAACATTACCCCTCTCTACCCCCTAAAAAGATCAATCTCAATACCAGAAGAATGCCAGGCACCCAACATTACTGCAGCACAGGTTAAAGCTGCATTGTCTAAGGCCAAGAATGCATCTTCCATGGGACCCAACAATATCCCTGGATGTGTTCTACATGAATGACAAAGTGAACTGGCACCACATCTGTGTGCTATGTTCACTCACAGCCTCACCTCAGGCTTTGTCCATGACAAATGGCGCAGTGCTGCAGTCATCCATCTCCATAAAGGAGGAGTGACTACAGTCCCTGGAAATTATAACCCCATTAGCCTGACAAGTCTGATATGCAAGGCTATGGACTGGATCATCATGGATATAATTAACAAGGATATAGGGAATCTCCAATATTTAGATCCCACACAATTTGGTTTTGTGAAAGGTAGATCATGCTTGCTTAACCTGGCTGACTTATTCGAGTCAGTCACAAGAGCAGTGGATGAAGGTAAGGCAGTTCATACAGCCTACCTCAATCTGGCCAAGGCCTTTGATACCATTCCTCACTCAGGAATTATTGATAAACTCTGCAAATTAGGTATCAACCCCTATATCATTTGGTGGGTTGCAAACTGGCTCACAGATAGAACCCACAGTGTGAAAGTAGCAGACTCCAAGTCAGACTGCTGAGCAGTCATGAGTGGAGTCCACAGGGATCGGTCCTGTGTCCTCTCCTGTTTGTCATCTACTTCTCATAAGTCCAGGCCAACATGGAGGAACACTGGCTGACCAAATTCACAGATGACTGCAAGCTGGGAGCCATTATTAGCTCCCCAAGTGATGCAGAAATCCTACAGAAAGGCCTCACTGAGACCAATGACTGGCATTGAAACCATGGCCTTAAGCTTAATGCCAAAATTGCACAGTCATCCCCTTTGGGAAAAACTCAGTTGCAACTAATTACAACATCAATAAAGCCCAATGAACACTGAAGGCGTAATAAAAGATCTGGGGATACAGGTTGACAGCAACCTCTCCTTCGACCACCACATTGCCACTGTGGTCAGAAAGTCCTTCTATGTGGTACATCTCATTACCAAGGGTTTTGCATCCAGGAAGAAAGAGGTCATAATTTCTCTCTACTCTTCCTTCATTAGACCAGTCATAGAGTACAATGCCCCATTTGGCATGTACCTCACTAGACACCTGCAACAGTTGGAGAGGCCACACAAGTACATCATGAAGAGGATCCTAGGCCTTAAACATGTGTCCTACATGGACAGACTCAAAAAACTCCAGCTATTCTCTGTCTCATATCATCTACTAAGAGGTGATCTCTGCTTGACTTACAAAGCCATGTCTGACCCAGCTATGTTAGAAATGCTACATCTAAAGAAATCCCAATCCATCCATACCACACGCTCCAGAGACCTCAACCTCATTATCACAATCAACAGAACATGCTGGAGGGACAGGTTCATAACCCAGAGACTACCCATGCTCTGGAATACTTTCCATACATGTCAAGCAGAGCACCTCACTAGCCTTCTTCAAGTGAAATCTTGATGATGATAGGTAATAGAAATTTCACCCTGGGGATCACTCCAGTGGCTCTACTTGATAGAGGCACTGGGAACTAATGATGAGCAGCACAATGCCAGGGCACTTATATGGGTTAGGCTTGTAAAGGCTCCAGGGCCATTAGCCTAGTACACACCTATGAACCAATATTATGAGCCCAACTATAAACATTCTAGCCCCAAAAGGCCAGTTGAGAGGTGTGGCTACAGCTGGTTGAAGAAGCTGTGTACACAGTCCAGAAACTTGGTGATATACTGGTTGGGGATCTCCTGCTTGTGTGGCATTCTTCTTACCTGAAAAGTCATATCCTGGTGTGGCCATACCTCTCAACTGTACATTTGTTGGCAGGTTGTCCAGGTGTTTGTCTAGACGTTTTGTCCAGTCTACATAAACTTGTGTTTTTAGGGCAAGTTAGTTGCATATAATTGAAGACTGATCTTACAAAATAATGACAGACATTAGTGTTTCAGACTTCATAACCTTCAGACAATTCCTGCTACTGCAAAACCTGTTATTCTACCAACTTTCTCAGTATGTAAGGGCAGTCTTTACAACACGTGCCTATCATTGGGCCTTTGTCCCACTTTTATTTATAACATTGTCCAGATGTCTTGTTGTCAGAGGTTGAGAGGTATGGGTGTGGTTACAGAGTGCATTCTACTGTGTAGAAATGTCCATTATATGTGTAGTATATTCTACATAGCACTGTGACTTCCAGGTACGTCAGTGGCAGAGCAGTACAGAGTACTGTGGTGACAAGCAAAACAGATATACAAGGCATACTTGTGCTCCTTCTGTGACATGTGTCAATCCAGGGTTATGGCTGCTGGCCATTGACATGTTGTCAGTGCTGACACAGAAGGGTGGCAGCCTTTTATAAACTGTCAGTACACTGACCTTCGGGAACCTGCTGTCCTACTAGGCACCATACCTCTCAACTTCTGAGAGTCAGACATCTGGACAAAGCCATAAGTAATTGGGGGACAGAGGCCTAAATATAGGGACCATTTTTAAGTATGGGCCTTACAAACCTAGAAAGGTGATTCAATAATAGGTTTTGCATTAGCATGCGTTTTTCTATAGGGTATGAAGTCTGACACTACAATCTATCATTATTTTCTGACCTTAGTCTTACGTGATTGCCAAACAACCACTATTTTCAGGATATACAGACCCCAAATATGATGCAAACCTCTAGACGTTCTGCAATAGGGCTGTAGAGTTGAGAGGTATGTTAGGCACTGTGTAGGTTACTTCAATCTGTGTACTGCCCATATATGTGGTGTCTGTCCATGACCTGTCCAGCTTTCCTGCAATAACAGATATTGACATCTGGACAGTGTGTACAACTCCAACCATAGGTGTAGCTGACATGCAGAATACTTGGCACTGTAGTTCTTGTAACATGGCCCTGTCAAAGACAGCACTGTACATAGGCCACTATGACACAACAGCCAGGAGTAAGTGCTGGCCACATCCTGACAGTATTAACCACACATATGCATATCTCATTGACCCAGGGCATATTGTGGACATGCAACAAGTTATCATGTTGATTGGAACAGCCCTGGCAATGTGTGCTGTGCTGCTATTTCCCTACAAACATACATGTTACTGCATTTCTATGGGAATATGGGTGTGGGGGGCACACCTGTCAACTGTCCACATTTGCACAGACTGTGCTGATATTTGCTTTACATTTTGGTTCCATTTAACATAGTATTGTGCCCTGTCTTGGAGACTACAGGCATATCACTAAGACCACAGGTCCTATTGTAATGGCATACATTTGAGTTTCGGACTTCTTACCCTTCAGAGCCTTATTGCAACTCCAAGACCTGCTGTACTATCACTGTGTAAGTCTGTAGGGGGGTATTTCATCATTGTCGCTATTTGTGAGCCATTGCCAGACATTTCTTTATGGTTTTCTACTGGTGACTTGCTGGGTGGAGGTTGACGGGTGAGTGTGGGACCCCCACACTGACATCCATGAATGTGACCTATGACCCCCCCAGTCAGTTGCCCCCCCCCCCATATATGCTGCAGTAGGATTTATCACCTTGAGTACTACTGCATAGTGTGGGGAGGCCAGCATTGGGAAACATTTTCTGATGTCCCACACAGCTGTCAGTTGTCCGCTGCTATCCTAGTAGGTCTCCCCATTCCCTTGCATGCATGCAGCGATACCATAGATATGCTACAAGAACATACTACTCCATTCATTTATTGTTAAGAAGACTGACTTACCTTGTGCCTGCGGCAGTTGTGAGGACAGTGCTTGAGGGGTGCCTATGTCGGATGCACATAGTACATTGCCTGTACATGGTAAGGTACAGGTAGTGTGATGTCTCTGGCATCCATTTTACTGTGTGTGTGAGTTGGAGAGAGGTGTCAGTCCCTGGGTCCCTACAGTGTCAGCGTGTGTGCTATGTGTTGCCTCTTTGCCAAGGCCAGGGCATACTGGGCACACCTCCATCTGCCTACAGGGACAGGCACAGGGGGTTCCTCCTCTGAGTTCCCCTGTGCCTGTGGGGACCTTGGGAATGGTCGAGGCTATGTGTCCATTCATTCTATTGCCCCTGCAGCAGCTGTTTCCATAGGATCATATTGTGTAGCATGGCACATCCTATGAACATGTGTGTACATGTGGCTGGAGAGTACTGCAGGGCTCCACCAGATATGTCAAGGCAGTGGAACCATGACTTGAGCATCCCAAACACATGCTCTATAATGATCCTGGTTTCTGCGTGTACCTTATTATGGCATTCTTGAGTGTGTGTGTGAATTTCTGATGGGTGTCATCATCCATGGCTCCAGTGCATATTCAGCATCCCCCACCAGATGGCCATACGGGATATCCCTCCTGGCAAATCCCTGGTACAGCTGTGAGGAATGCCAGAAGTGGGAGTCATGATAGCTTCCACGGCTGCCAGCACACACATTAATGATAATGTTCTGGGCATTGCACATGACCTGGCAGTTGCTGGAGTGAAAGCCCTTGTGGTTTACATAGACCCTACCCTGTTCACCAGGTGGTGTCTTGATGTGGATGTGCGTGAGTCTATGGCACCCAGTACCTCCAGGTAGTCTGCTATATGGTGGAAGAGGTGCATATTGCTAGTCCTCTCCTCAGGGGTGCTGAGGAAGTAAATGTGCTCACCGGCATGTGGTAATATGGCATCCAGGAACTGATGAAGTACCCTGGGATGCAGATGCCTGTGAGACCCCCCATGATGTCCCCAGTTAGTCTTTGGAAAGTACCTGTAGCTAGTATTCTTAAGGATACACATACCTTGGTAACCACCAAAATGGATTCCCTTCTGTAGGCTCTGGGTCTGAGGTGAGGCCAGCACAGCTCGATGAGTTG
Source organism: Protopterus annectens (assembly GCF_019279795.1). Classification (NCBI taxonomy): domain Eukaryota; kingdom Metazoa; phylum Chordata; order Ceratodontiformes; family Protopteridae; genus Protopterus; species Protopterus annectens. The sequence continues at coordinate 343,364,778 of NC_056733.1, read as the reverse complement.
CTGAAGTATGTCCCTGTCCACCCTGTAGTGCCCTACTATCTCCAGATCATGTAGCCCCTGGTAGTTTACCCTGGGTCTGAACTCTCTTCTCCTCCTCCTTAGTCTGGGGTGGTTGTCAGCATTATCCTCCTCATCACCGTCAGCCTCTAGCACATACTGATGTATCAAAATAACAGCAGCCCCTAACATTTTGTCAGTTAAAATTCTCCTGCATGTGTACACCAATGATGTAGAGTTTGTGGGGAAAAAAAAGACTGAAAGGTGTTTGCACAGTTTATACTGTTGTGCTGCAGATGCTGCCTGTATGATTGGCTGACTATGATACATTTCACCTGCCAGCTATCTTATTTATACTTGATTGCTTTTATTCTGCTATTTCCTGTTTTTTTTCCTTCCCATTTCTGCCCCTTTTAAGCCCCGCGGTGCGCTGTGCAAACCCACTGCCCAAATGTAAACAGTTCTACTATTTCCGTTTTTTTTTTTAAGACCCAGTACACAGTACAAACCCATTTAGCTAAAGTAAACACTTTTAAGCAGAAATGGCCTTGCCCTGGATGCAAACATGCTCCTTATTTCATGGAATAAGCAAATACAGCCTCAGACACACCCCCTTGCTTAGCTGTGCTTAGCTAAGCTCAAATGGAAGCCGTGGAGCTCCAATGTGCTTACACCAAGCATGACACAACCCCTTTTCATGTCAGCTGCTTCTCCTGCTTACACTACACTACCCTCATTATCTCTACTACTGCATTATAGCTCCTAGATGGTTAGGTGCATCCAGACAGTGGTCTCCCATTTTGCTATTCAGGAAATTTAGCTCATTTGCATACCCCACTGCCTTAGTCCCTTGATACACCACTACACCAGAGCCTTTCTCCTTAGCAACCAGTGTTACCTGTCATTGCTTTGGTTCTGCATGCTAGCCACTATTATGGCAAAATGCAGATTTCACTTAAAATTGTCTTTTCACATTTTTTTATATTCTCTGCACGATCTCATTTTTGCGCCACTGTGCTATGCTTATACGTCCGAAACTGGCCAAAAAAAAAAAAACTTTTATTTTTATTATTTTGCAACTGTTTTCCATGCCAAATATGGCCACCGGCAAGCCTAATGATCATAATACATTATTTACTTTGAGCCGTCATGACCCCATTTTGATTTTTGCAGAAATGTATATGGTTAGTAACCGAATACATTTCTGCAACAGATACTGCTCTGACACAGATGCCTGCCTGCTTACTGAATTGCAAATTCACCTCATTTGCATGGTTTTCACCAGCAAATGAGGTAATTAGCATTATTCAGGGGTGCCCATGCCAGAATAGTGCTGGTAGGCTTGTGTTTACTGAATCGCTCGGTGGCCATATTCCATGCAGTAGCTGCTACAGTACACTGGCATGGTAACATTGCTTTATTGACTCCCAGGTAGGGTTTAAGTTGATGGACAAGCAAATGTCTGTAAATCATGGAAGAATACACACCACTGATAGGGATCCTGAGGTAGCTATCGAGGGCAGGAAAAAGGTGACACTTCTTCTGGAATGCAGCACAGATGGTCAGTCTCTATTTCCAGTGGCTTCCTTTGGAAAGGGACTACATCTTTGCAAGTTCAGTCATGATGCAGATGTCATTCATGACTATTAAAATTTACTATTTATAGTTTCATAGATTTATACTAGGCTAATGATCACCAGGATCTTTACAAGCCTAGCCATGCAACCCAACACAGTCTTGTCCCTGAGTTTCTTGGACACCTACATGGTAGGGTATATTAGTAAATCGGTAGCTAAGGGTTATGTGAGGGGGGTGTAAGTTAGGGATTAATTGATCAAGTTAGACAGCCATTGTCTGCAGCAGTCATGTTTCTTTGAGCACCATTTAAGAATGCTTGTACATATGCAAAAACTTACCATAAAAATGCTTGGATGAGAGCATGTGGAAAATAAATTAGTTTCCTCATATGTTAGTATCTATACATTGTTAAACACATTGTGCATGTTGGGTCTGTCTTCACATTCAACAAACAATCCTGATACATGCGATCTGAGCCAGTGACAGAAATGGAAGAGGGCGTGTTATACTTGAAGTGTACCAGACCGTTCAAGCAACAAGCCATGCAAATTGTCAACTAATGGCAGAGAGATTCCCAATCAGTGGTAATAACATCAGATGACAGACATCTTACAGTGTTTTCTTTTACATCACAGACAGATGTTCTAGAAGCAAATGAGGAATCTGATAGTGAATTAAAAAGTAATATAAATTGATATGCTGCTAATATCCATGGGCATTCAGATGACAGATCATCAAGTCTTCCGACATTCAGCCTCAGTGATACAAACCAAGGAGTCAGCACCACATGGATTTACACAGTAGAATGAAAGCATAGCCACGTGCTGAACAGAAATTGCCAAGCTGCCAACCAGAGGGGTAACACCCTGACTGGGCATTAAGATGAGCACTTTTGGGGTGCAATCCTGCTGAGGGCTCAAAAGTATCAAAAGTCTGACTGAAGGCCTGAGAAGCACTAGGAGAAGACACCTCCACTATCTTGCCAAATAAACCGCATAGCAGTGACAAGGTCCTAGTTTCTTTGAGGACCAGCATGCCTGCGAAGTAGACAAACATTTATTTGATCAAAAAAAAAAAAACATTTTATGCCTGCAGGATGATATATTACCTGTTTTTTCCATTTTTCTTTGTTTCATACTAGTGAAAGATGTAGCCGTAACTTATGAAAATGAATGCAGGCAGGAATGACCTACCATTGTTGGGAGTTCCTCTGAAAGTTTTTAGTAGCTGACAGTGAGCTTTGTGATGGCAAAAGTTATTTATTTATTTTACATTTATTGACCAGGATAGTCTGACTGGATACTTGTCCATTTTCAGCGGAGGCCCGGGGAGAAAAGCTCCATACATACATACATACATACATACAGAAAAACTGTTACATTAAACAAGTTAAAAGCATTGTTACAGATACAATACATAGGATAAAAGTCATCCATTTTGTCATATAAATCTGATTTGTTATAGAGTAATAATTAGGAAGCAATGTAGGGTGGCCAAAAGACCTCTTTAGCACATGTTTATATTACCAGAGTTAGTCAGGATTAGAGCAAGGACATAGCCATTGCCTTTTAAAGTACTGTTTTAGATTTTCTTTGAATTGGGTTAGAATGGATTCTGAAGTAAGCTCAGCAGGAAGTGAGTTCCATATTTTGCCAAAAGAGTTGGCATATAGAGCGTCTCCAAATGACTTGTTGCTTTTGAGGGTTTGGACTAGTAATTTGCTGTAAGGGGTGATCATTTTTGTAAGTATGGGTGTGTTTTTTAGGTTGATAGAGAATTTTATGTGCTACTATTAGCTGATTGTACTAAAGTTGGATAGACAATTCTAGCCACCCTAGATTCTTTAGGTTCAGACAGTGGTGTGTTCTGTATGCTGCTCCAGTGGCAAGTCTAGCAATATGATTAAAGCAGCTGGAGAGTTTATTAAGATCAGATTTACTCAAGTTTGTGAAGAGAGGAGATGCATAAAGGAGGGTGGAAAGTAGATGTGTATGAGCAATTACCGTCCTAGCTAGTGGAGTGAGGAAAGGTTTGATCTTGTATAGTGAGCCAAAAATGAGAAAAGGTTTTGAAAGGACTTAAGACAGAATGCATACAGAAAGTATACATACAATCACTGGTACATCTGTTTGAATTTTGTATTCAATCTTTTTTGTTAGCAGGGCAGAAGCCACTAGACTGGTTTGTCTATCTGAAAAATACTTACAGCGTGCAAATGATTACCAGCTCAACAGAAAGAGATAAGGCTATGACTGTTTACAAACATCATTATGCTCTCCTAGGTTTAATTGCATCAATCTCCACTTGCAAACGTTATTAGTTAAATGAGTTAGAGAACTAGACATTATTCCTGGGCTGCCTAGTGGACTCACCTGGTTAATGAGTAAATAAACAGTGACTGTAGAACTCAAACTCATGCCTTCAAGACATACTATATTTATAAAATATTACCTCGTATGTGCATACAGATATGTTTTCATTGTCAAGATGATTAAAAAAAAAAAAATATATATATATATATATATATATATATATATATATATATGTGTATACATATATATATATATATATATATATATATATATATATATATACCTATAAGATGCTCATCTGTAAGAGCATATGGCAAATTAAAATTGCTGCCTTTTGCGATGTCTAACACGAGACACAGCCAAATAAGCTTTGCACTATATAACTGAAGAGAAGCAGAAGAGCAAAGTTATGAATACAGGCATCCCAGGAACTTTCCCATCTCAATCTCAGCCCAATACATTTTAGTGCTATCTTAAAAACAGAAAGTATATTTTAGCAATAACACACAACACATAACACAAAGATGTAAAAGCATTCACAGTGCCACTACCTCTTCCTTCTCTTTATGGAAACAGGCTGCCATCAGCCAGACCAGTCTGGCAAACCAAAATCACAATTACTTTACATGTAAATGAGCCAACTGTAGTATTAAAATTATGGTAGCAATAAATAAGTACTCATTCTCTTCAAAAGGCAGATGCCAACAGTCATAATACAGTAGTATTGTGCAATTACCCACATTTACATTAATAAATAACCAGACACAAGATTATAACACACAACAATGACATTTATTTAAAGAAACTAGGCATTACAATTTAAAAATTAAATATACAAATATAAACACTATCGCACAGAGGAATGTAAAATATGTTTTGAATAGACAGATAGCAAACAAAAACCTTGTCTAAAAGTTACCTGGATCTACCACTGTCACTAACTGAAATACTGTAATTTCTTTAGTTCTGTCTTTTATGGCTATTTATGGTGCAGCGGTAGCATTGTCACCTCACAGCAAGAGGTTCTCCCGTTCAATTCTCGGCTAGATCACCTTCTGTGTAGAGTCTGCATGTCCTCCCCGCAGTTGAGTGGCATTCAAAAGACATGCATGAATGGGCGTGCCTTCATTGAAAGTTGGGCGTTGGGCTGGCACCTCGGCACCATAAACATCTACTGCCAATCATTAGTAGATCGGAGTTCCGCTGTGGCAACCCCTAACTGTCAAAAGCTGAAAGAAGATCCTTCTATGTGACCCATCTGATCACGAAAGGGTTTGCATCACGATCTAAGGATGTAATGGTGCCCCTCTACTCTTCCCTCATCAGACCCATTATTGAGTACAATGCACCAATTGGAATGTACCTGGCTAGACATCTCCAGCAGCTGGAGAGACCACAGAGGTACCTAACCAAGAGGATTACTGGCCTCAAACAGTTGCCCTATGCAGCACGATTAAAAAAGCTAAGACTGTTCTCTGTTGCATACCGCTTTCTCAGAGGCAATCTCTGTCTAACGTACAGAGCCATGTCCAACCCAGAATTGTTGAACATGCTCCATCTTAGCAAAACCAAATCTACTCGAGCTACACGCTCTAGGGATATAAACCTCAACACAACAATGAATAGAACATGCTGGAGGGATAGATTCCCAGAGACTTCCCTTACTATGGAGCAGGGTCCCGATCTACATAAGACAGAGCCCCTCACTATCACTCTTCAAGAGGAACCTTGATGAGTGGATGGGTAACAGAAAGTTCACACCGGGGATCACACCAACAGCACTACTAGATAGGGGCCAAGGGTACTAGCTGCTAATACAAGGGTCTAGGGAACTACTAAAGGGGCGGTGAATACCGCACAATGTGGCTGGGCTAATATATGCCTTCGGGCAGATAGCCCAGTACCAGCCTATGAACCTATGAATCTATAAGAAGAAGAAGAAGAAAAGATAAACAACATTCATAGGCATGTGCTCACAGACTCTGGGCAGCAGGCTCTCTTATCATCTTCAGTCTATGTAAACATTTTCTTCATTGCTCCTAGACTTGACAAAAGTCTGTCAAATGCTCTAACAGGAAACCACAGCCTGAATAGATCAAATGTTAAGCAGATTTTCATAGTCATTTTACCTAAAGAAATTCAGAGAGGTGCTCCTAGAATGTCAACATCTAAAATCTAAATAATTTTCGCCAATGTAAAGTTACTTATGACGAGAAAGTTCTAATTACACATCTGCAGGAGATCATCAAACCCACTGCCATCTGTTTGTTTTCCTGCTTTTCCTGTAAGTGAAAAAGATCTCTGGTCAATAGTGCCTGAAAAAAGGTATCCCACCCATGGCCCTAACTGGAATAGACTGTCCTGGCATGTGTTGCTCCCTTTTAACAATTGCAGGTATAACAGTGCATGTTTGATGCAATATCCCTCCTAGTAAAGGTTTGTTTTCAATTTTCCAGGAGAAGATGTAGGTTCTTACTGCAGTTATTGTCTCAAGACAGCTAACCCCTACAGTGATGTCATGTCTGTAAGATCCTTCACTTTTATTCTGTAAATTATCGCTGCAAACATTTGGGCTGTACAAGCCCCCACTTAGTTATACCAGATACATCTATCCCTAAAATATTGCCTTGCACTGGAACCAGTAGTTTTTCACTTTAACTGTGAAAACTGATGTTTCTTTATGAGTTCTTTATACCCATGTGTAGTGCTGAGAAAACCTCTTTTGTGTATCTGTGCCCTGCAGGCTAGCTAGAGACCCTCTTCCTACCTATTTCGTCTGCACTGTTACAGATTCTTATATCCTCAGGCAAAGTAATGAGTGCTTTTAAACTTATCATAATGCCTCCCAACATTTGAAAAGTAGCAATTTGACAGCCACTCTTTTACCTATTAAAGTAAGTGCTTAGTTGTACAGTGAAACCAATGCTGCTGGCCTCTGCATTGTTTCAATATTCTCTATACTTTTTCAGCTACAAGCTCCAGAAGTTAACTTAGAGCTGTAGATCAATATGTATGTATATATTTTTAAGAAGCTATCCAAGGGTTTGCACAAGTGTATAAATACTGAGCATGTGTGAGTCTGACTGCCATTTTGTAGTTAGCTGTTGAGATGTAAACATGTATGCATGTAAGCTCTGTTCGTTAACTAGTTTGTTCATATTTAATGATGCTGCTATCCATCCTGATGTGTTTGTATGTGTTGAAGCATCAGAACAAAACCCCAACCCTTCTTGTTATATGTATTAGAAGTGAATGTGCAACATGGTGCCAGAAGTGGCATATCTAAAGGACATGGTATCAGAACCGGTATATCTAAAAGAACATGGAGTTAGAAGAAGCATACCGAAAGGGCATGAAGTCAGAAACGGCTTGGCTAAAATGGATGCTGGTGGAATATGCAGGAATGGATCATCGTAAAATGTGCATACTTCACAGAACAGGTCAGAAACGAATTTCAGGTATTAAAACTTGCTCAGCACTATTTCTTTTTGCATAATATGAAATGAGGTATACAAAACATTCTAAATAATTTTGCACAAACCGATATGTACAATACTGATAAAAATATTCGAATTGCTACGGAAAATGTTTGAAATAAAGTCCATATTGCATAAATTTAATAAAATAAGAGGAAATGGCCACGTTTTTCAATATATGCTTTGCGAATCTGTATTTTCATATTAAGCAAAGATATTCAAGTTATCAAAAGTGTATTAAGTGTTGGCATGTTTGTGCAGTGTTACAGTAAAGCTATTTCACAAAAGTACAGCCATTACAAAGCTATTTCGCAGAGTACAGCCATTACAGAGCATATTTCACAAAGTAAAGTATTTTGAAGAGTTTACTGTGCATTTGAATGTTGTTTCAAGCTCACAGAACAGTTTGTTCGTACATGATTACAAGGGCCATATTTTCAGAATGTTTGTGTATACTTTGTGGGCATGGCAGATAGATTTTGAAAACCTAGTGCACTTGTGTTTGACAGTAATATTGTTGAGAACTAGAGAGTGTTTGAGTAAGAGTACGACATTTTCAGACAGGCTGCATTTTCTGATAAAGATGACTTTACAAAGGTATGTATTCTACTTAATTTAGCTGGGTCAGAAACCATAGAAAGGGAATGCTCATTTGTGTACGCACCTGTTATCTATACCAGAGAGGGGGAGCCATCATATTGTTGTATCAACTGAGTCAAGGGAGGACCCTGAGTGCGTGAAATGTAAATTTATAGAAATGTGCAACCCCCAGACAAAATTGGAAAGCACTTATTTTACACTAGGGATCAAAAGCCTGGTGAAATGTTTGCAGCATATATAACAAATCTGAGAAATAATGCTAAAATGTGCAGATTTGGTGATTTACGGGGTGAATTGATAAAGGACAGACTTGTGTGTGGCATAAAATATGATGCTGTGAGAAAGATTTTGCTTCATGACAGTGATTTAACTTTGAATAAGGCCACTGAGATTTGTTAGATATACGAGGTGACAGAAAAGCGCACAAATATGCTTACAAATGAGAACAACTATGGAAGGCACAGTGACAAAGCTCATGTTGATAGCATGCAGTACATTATTAAAAGAAACCCCAGAACTTTCCAATAAATTCCAGAGTCCGCACTGTCTCAGTGAAGCATGAGTGAGTCAGCAAACTCAAAGCATGGGCCTCCACCCGGTTTCACTGCCAATTGTCATAACTGTGGTGGAAGTCATGAATCTAAAAGGGAGAAATGTTTAGCTTTTTTTGGTCAACAATGCCACAAACGCAATAAATGGAATAATTTCAAAAGATTTGGTAAATCAAAAGGCTCACATTCTTTTATCAAAAGGGAACATTTTAAGAAATGAGCTGATCAATTAGACACTGGCAAGCCTTCTCTTTATGTTGATGGTGTGTCAGTTCTTCATGAAATGGTTAATACAGCAGATTTAAGGGCAAAGAATGAATTATTTTGTACTGTTCAGATAAATGGTAAACCCACAAAGCTCAAAGTTGACACAGGCTCCAACTGCAATTTTATATCGGCAGAAACATTTGCTAAAGTGTGTAAAAGTGAGAGGCTTGATTTGGCAAGGTGTGCGAAGCTTGTTGCCTATGGAGGTGAAGAAATTCAAACCGAAAGCTCAGTAGTGCTTTCATGTTACTCTGCTGGAAGAAGCTACGACTTGTTATTTTATGTGGTCAAGAGGCACGTCCAGTCATTATTACGGCTCAGAGACAATTTGAAAATGAGACTGCTTTCATTTAATAAGGAAGTCCATCATGTTAGCTTAAAAGACCACTACTCTAATTTTGCCCAGCACATTTTTTCTACCTATGCTGATCTGTTCCAAGATAAACTAGGCAAACTTCCAGTTGTGTACTCCATGAAGTTAGACCCAGAGGTCAGTCCAGTTATCAGGCCAGCACGTAAAGTTCCAATAGCCATGCAGGACAGAGTCAAAGCCTAGTTAGATAAAATGTTGAGACAAGGTGTGATTTGTCCAGTTGAAACTCCAACTGAATGGATATCTTCCATGGTGATAGCCCATAAGGAAAGCTCAGATGACATCAGAATATGTATTGATCCATGAGATTTGAACAAATAACTAAAAAGACCTCATCATCCAATGCCCACAATCAAAAAAGTTGCAGCCTCAGTGCCAAATGCCACTATTTTTTCTGTCTTAGATGCAAAGAGTTAATTTTAACAAATTAGCTTGACAAGAAATCATAATTGCTCACTACAATCAGTACTCCATTTGGCAGGCACAAATTTTAGAGAATGCCATTTGGAATAAATTCTGCAAGTGAAGTCTTTCAATGTGCAATGGAGCACATTTTTCTGGGTATCCTTGTGCTATTATAATAGCAACATACTAGTAGGAGAACGCAATGAAGCAGAACATGACAGAAACCTCAGAAAACTTCTAGAAAGGAAACATTAAGTGAATCCCAAGCTCAATCCACACAAATGAAAATTAAGGCTACAAGAAGTTACTTATGTTGGTCATTTATTAATAAGTACAGCTTATGACCAGACATTCGAAACAAACAGCCATTCTCGAGATGCCAGCTCCAGATAATGTTCAACCCCTGCAACGTTTTCTTGGCATGGTCAACTACCTAGACAAGTTCATTCCAGACTTACGCCAACTATCAGCACCACTCAGAGAGCTGACATGTAAAGACGAATCCTGATCTTGGTTAGAGCAACACCGAAGAGCATTTGAAGTCCTGAAACAGAGAACTGCTGGTCCACCAAATCCCAGACACTATGATGTTCACAAACCAGTTTCACTTTCCTGTGATGCTTCAAAATCTGGGCTTAGAGCAGTAATTCTACAAGGGGATCAACCTGTTGCCTGTGCGTTGAGAACTATTACCCAAACTGAGATGCAGTATGTCCAGACTGAGAAAGAGCTTTTGGCAATTGTGTTTGCAAGTTCAAAGTTCCATGATTATGTTTATGGTATCCCTATCCAGATCAAAACAGACCACCATCCATTAGTCACTATTTTGAGAAAGCCTATGCATTCAGCTCCAGTCAGACTGCAATGCATGATGCTGAGATTGCAGTATAATTTCAATCTTGTCTACAAGAAAGGCAAACTTCTTCATCTTGCTCATACCTTAACTAGATCACCCAAAAACACCACAGAACAACATGAAAATGCGAACCTTGATTTTGAAGTCATGCAAGCGAGAAATCTTTCTGACACGTCTTGATAAGTTGAAAGATCACACAGCCACAGATCCAGTTTTACAAAGGCTCAACCACTTTATCAATCAAGGATGTCCGTCAAAGCAATCTAGTTTACCTCAAGAAGTGCAACCTTATTTTCCATACAGAGATGAGATTTTGTCTGACAAAGGTATCATTATGAAAGGTCCAAAAGTAATTGTTCCAAAGTCCTTACAACAAGAGTACATTACTGTATTACACTGTGGTCACCCAGGAACCGACGTTACCAAAATAAGGGCAAGAGTAATAGCAAGGACTAGTATTTTGGCCTTCTATGTCACAAGACATTGACAGCGCACTTTTATCTTGTTCAATGTGTAATAGTACAAAGCCACATCAACAGAAGGAACCACATCAGCTAAACCAGCTTCATAGACTATTGTGGATGAGTCCTAACAAAGTTATTTCTGACAATGGCATGCAGTTTACAAGCCAACAGTTCAAAATACTTGCCAAAGAATGGGACTTTACCATGTCACTAGTAGTCCTGAGTGCCCACAGTGAAATGATTTGACAGAAAGTGCAGTTCAAATTGCAAAACAGTTACTGGATAAGTCAAAATGAGACAATAGTGATGTTTTCCTGAATCTCTTGAATCTCAAAAATATTCCTCAGGAAAAACATCTTGGTTCATCTGCCCAGAGACATGTTGAGATAAACCAGAACCACGTTATCAATCAGTAATCAATTGTTGGTTCCATATGTCAAGAGCAACAGATCAGTAAAAAACAATTTGTTGAAGAAGCATTTAACCCAGAAGTCCTACTATGATAAAACCAGCAAACTGCTCAATCCATTACAAAAAGGAGACGTGGTAAGGATGCAAATGTCCAAAGTTTATGATCAGTTTGGAGTCGCGAAGAGTATTTGCTCAGAGCCGAGATTGTACATTGTGGAATTACAAGGACCAGAGTTTAGGTGGCACTGGAAACATTTGATGCTGGTGTCTGAGCCTATACCACAGCACATAGCCTGTGAGAAAGACTCTTCATCTCAGAGTGAGTTGTCTAGTGTTCCAGTTCCAGAGGAAGTTCCAGAAAATATTCCTGTTCCTGTGATGAATCCAGAAGTTCCTGATATGAGTTGTTCATTGAAGACTGTCCCTGTTGCTAAATTCAGTTCAAATTGTTATGTTACAAGATCCGGTCATATCTCCAGACTATGTAACAGATACATGGCAACTTGGCCATGAACACTGTGTTTTGTTTTTATTGTCTATAATAATGCATGTCTATCTCTAATGTTTTTACTAAGGGCAATCTTTTTAAGAGGGAGGATGTAGATCAATGTGTGTGTGTGTGGATCTTTAAGAAGCTATCCAAGGTCTTGCACAAGTGTATAAATACTGAGCACATGCAAGCCTGACTGCCATTTTGTAGTAAGCTGTTGAGATGTAAGCATGTATGTATGTAAGGCCTGTCTGTTAACCAGTTGGTTTATATTTTATGATGCTGCTATCCATCCTCATGTGTTTCTATGTATTAAAGCATCTAAATTAAATACCCCACCTGCTTGTCATCTATGTTAGAGAGGGATAGGTGACAGACATCATTTCTGGTCATCTGACTTCTAGTTCCCAGGTAAAACCCTCATTGCTTGAAGATGGCAGGATTTAGCACCTACCTATAAAAATACACATACTAGGGCTTTTGCTCAGATCTTTGGCAGGTGCTGGATGTCATAAAACAACTGCATTCCTCCACACTTCCACAGTAGTAATTAGTTCACCCCTACATCACTCAATGGGTTGACAACTGGCTTACTGACAGAACCCACACTGTAAAAGTAGCCAACTCCAAATCCAGCTCCAGACAAATGACAAGTAGACTACTTCATGGTTCAGACCTGGGACCGCTCTTGTTTGGCATCTACTTCTCTGAAGTACAGGCCAACACTAAGGGACTCTGGCTAACAAAGTTTGCAGATGACTGCAAACTGGGAGCCATTATCGAATCCCCAAATGATCTACAAAACGGCCTTACAGAAACTGATGCTTGGTGCCAGAGCCATGGGCTCAAGCTCAATGCTAAGAAATGTATAGTTGTCCCCTTTGGGAAAAAACATGTACCCATGAATTATCACATAGGTGGCAGTACACTAAACACCGAAAGTGTGATAAGAGACTTGGGGACACAAGTGGACAGTGGTCTCACCTTCGATAACCACATCGCCACAACAGTCAGGAAATCCTTCTATGTGGCACACCTCATCACTAAGGGCTTTTCATCCAGATAAAAGGAGGTCATTGTCCCACTGTATTCATCCCTCATTAGACTCATTATAGAATACAATGCTCCATTTGGTATGCACCTCTCAAGACATCTGCAACAACTGGAAAGGCCGCAGAAATACCTCACTAAAAGAATCCCAGGCCTAAAGCAGATGCCCTACACTGACCACCTTAAAAAACTCCAGCTATACTCTGCCGCATATCGTCTACTCAGAGGCAATCTCTGCTTAACATACAAGACCATGTCAAACCCACAGCTGTTGGACATACTACACTTAAAGAAATCCCAATCCCTCAGAGCCACACACTCCAGGGATCTAAACCTTGTCATCACAATAAACAAAACATGCTGGAGGGATAGGTTCCTGACCCAGAGACTCCCCAGACTCTGGAATAAACTGCCCATATATGTCAAGCAGAGCACCTCTTTGGCCCTCTTCAAAAGGAACCTTGATGACTGGATGGGAGAAAGGAAATTCACCCCGGGATTCACTTCAGTCACCCTGCTAGACAGGGGTCCAGGGAAGTAAATAGTGTGAGAAGAAATAGCCAGGGAATTGTTATGGCTAGGCTTGTATAGGCCCTATGGCTGATAGCCTAGTACCAACCTATGAACCTATGAACCTATGAAAGACAATACAGAAAGCATCCTAGTACAGACTTTGTGTCTCTAGCTGCCTTGAAAGTGAGATAGCATCTTTATGGCCTAGCCTATAAAGTGATTTCATTTCAGATATTTTTTCTAAAGTTTGATATACTGAGGTTAACCCTCCAGTTTCCTCTGTTAAAATAGATACATTTAAACAGTTATAATAGTGCATGTACATTTCTGTTGTCCACAGTAGGTACACTGTGGCTACAGTTCAAACATGGCACTTTACAAATACCTTTTCAACACACGCGTCTGTACAAGCAGTTTGATATACACATGACATGCAGTTCTAATACATTTGTAACACCAGCATCTTGTATAAATTAGTTTGATATTTACAAATGACATATAATTATTTACAAAATTCCAGCTAGCTTTGCTGGGAGTACCTTCTTTTGTCACAGTAGGTATTCAATAAAGTTGCAATTTCTAGTAGAGAGCTATTATGAGAAGGGTTGGGTTCCTTGTTTAAGCCTGGCTGTAACAGGTTACATACCGATGTCCAACATTTTGGGGGTTAATTTTTATGTTAAAGTTGTAGTTGGCTAGAATATTTTTTTTTATCTAGGTTAACTTTTTTTTTTATTCAGAGTACACAATTCCCTGTAAAGTTGCAAGTTATAGGGAGTTTTAAGTTTAAGCCATTCTTTCCAGGCTTTGTCTCTGTTAGACATTGTAACTTTTGTCTGGGTAATAAGCCATGGTGTATGTCTAATTTTCACTCATTTTTGGTGAGTGGGTGCAGCTGTAAAGTATTTAAGAATAAGGTGTAAAAAGCAGTGAACACCTCAAGTGCAAAAGTTTTTAGGATAGAACAATTAAGGTCTTTCAAAGTATTGATGAAGGAGTCTATATTGAATTTAGAAAGGTTTTGGGTTGTGTTAAGATGGTGAGCATTAGGTTGGTGGGTGGTATTTCTATGGATATAAGCTGGAAGGTGGTCACTAAGTGGGTTAGGATAGGTTGCAGAGGATGTAAATTTACTACAGTCAGAAAACAGTATCCTGTGAAAATTGAACCTTTACTGTTGATTTTATTAAATCTAGTGTGTTTTGATAAGTTGTGTGTAACCATAAAGGTTTATACTAGCTGAGGGAAAGACTTATGTAAGGTTTTTCCAGTAAATATTTACATCTCCTAGTATGATATTTTCATAACGTATATAATTAGTTGTCCAGGAGATGATTTCTTCTAAAGTTGTTATATTATTTCTAGGCGTGATGTAGACTGTAACAAAACATAGCTGTTTTTATTGTTAAGCTTTAGCAGTGATACTAGTATTTCGGCATTTTAGAATTGTGGGATGCTGTGTGAATAGGAAGAGATAGATTGCATGAACTTGGATAAATTAAGGCTACCCCTCCTGCTTTCATGTGTGACCTACTAACTCTGATAATAATATAGTTCAGCCTTTAATGTTAACCTTAAGACAGGTTTAGGTGATGGTAAGAATATTATGGTTATACTGTGGTATCCAGGCATATAGCTCTGTAACTTTGTTACAAATGCTACAGAGGCTGATTGTGACAATAGTCAATTCATTTGGAAGATAAGTTATAGAATGATGGGATGGGGATTTGATGTCTTAGTTTTATTGGTATGGATAGGTGGTTGTTTAATGATAGAACAGTATAGCTGGGAAGAGGTACAATTTGAGATGACAGATGAAGCTTCACAGTTTTGTAGGGCTGGTTCTTTGCTAGTTGGATTTATTGGTATATTTTCTGAGCCTAGGTTGGAGTGGATGTCACCGCACTGTGGGATTTTTGAGAGGTAATGTATTGTTTTAGAGGGAATATGTATGAGCTTTATTTTTTGAGAAGGGTGAGAGCCTGTGCATGGTTATTTGTGAGATGGTTATGTTACTGCAGTTTGGAGAAGATAGGGGTCTTGTGATAGGCTGGAATTTGGATAGGAAGAAGTAGGCCCAGTATAAAGGAAGTAATGTCAGGGGTAGGTGGGAATGGGAGTAGGGTAGGGAGTGAAGCAAACTAAATACAGTGAGGCAAAATGGTGGGGGATCAAACAGTCCTGCAGGAAAACAATCAGTCTGGATTATCAAAAGGTAAGTAAAATGTCTTAACAGACCAGGACACAGCAATATAAGTGGCTGTGTTAAAAACTAACAGCAAAATTTTGGAAGTATTAACATGAAAAAGGGGAAAGATTGTATCAGCAGGAGATAGAAAAAGACAGTGTATCAGATAGTGGTATGAGGGTGCTAAAGGAGATAAAACAGGGCCAGCCCAGATGGGGGAAAGCATACATGGAGTTAGGAGTGAGATATAAGTAGCAGGCAGGGGACAAATGGCAGCTAAACTCAACAGTAACTCACTGTACTTAACTGAGAGACAAATAGAGCTAGGGTACAGCAGTAAAGTAAAAAATACATGGGCTCAAGTAGGAAGGGAACCTATTATGGAAAGTATTTCTGATACACCTCAGAATTCATAACATAAGGTGAAAGGGGACAGTTACACTCATTCTAAGGTAGGAGATACCAACAACAATGACATTTAACTATACTAAGCCAGGAAGTACCTAACGGAACAGTTATAATATGGGGAAGGTCCTTACTTAAGGCGCTTCTTTGTTACTTTTCAATCTAGTGCTCTCTATAGCTAAATTAACTGGGTGTCCTGACCCTGCTTTGGAGCCTTGCCTGATGTTATCAGTGATGTTAAGCTGGAAGGGGGGGGGGTTTGAGCCTAGCATTGCTGTATCTAGTAAAATGTATCAGAGAAAACTTAGATTGCAGGTTAAGAAAACTGTGCAAATATCTCTCTCGATCTAAGACACTAAGCACTGTATGTTAACTGAAGAAATGCAATGTCTGATTACTGCTTAAGGGTTAATAGGCAGAGCAGGAACAATGATCACCTTTATGCCCAAAAGCATCAATCCAAACAAATATACTGGAGTACAACTGCTGGGTGGATTTTAATGAAAAAGCATGCTGTAGTAGAAGATCATGCTGGAGCAAGGTCTGGGTACATTTCTAAGCATGTTCTTATCCACTGCCTGCTTATGTAAATGCAGTACGTTACATAACAGTAACTCACAAGCACATTAAGCTAACTTAAGTGGTGGAAATAGGCCTATAGTACTTTAACTTCTAACTTTGTTTTACCTTCTGATAAACTCCTATATCAGCTAGTCATCTCTGCATTAAGGCCCTGAAGATCAAAGCTTAACAGTAGCTTTGCTGTTACACAAACAAGGTTAAACAGGGAGAGAAGCAATAAAAAACAACAAACTTTTACAAATGCATTAGCCATATACACCTTTGATTAATTAAATACTGTACATAAATTCATATACATCAAATAAACACACAATAATCAATGAGAAGCAAAAATAGTTGTTATAACCATTACCAGCAGTGTAGCATTTCAGCAAAGGTAAGAATATGCAGACAAATAAAAGAATGATTGCAGGTTTTATGTAGGTTTTTACATTATACATCTTTAGTGAAAAATAGTTGCAGGTTTTATACAACTTTTTTGTGGTTCTTTATATTCTGTAACGTGACACAGATCCCAACATGGTTAGATAAAAATAAATCTATCATATGATTTATCAGTGGCCTACTGTTTTTTATTTCATTATCAAAAAATGCAGCTATTAGACCAGTTGCACTCATCCTCAGGATATTTAATACTGCACTTGGGATGTATTCCCACATACATTAAGTGATTTTTAATAAACTGATATGAAAATTTGTTCCTGAAATAGTCAGAATGGCTGCTATAACTCTTAACTCATGGATATGTACTTTGAACAAATGAATAGGAGAGGTGCCCAGATATGAAACCTGGCTGTCGATAAACAGACATGATATACCATGTTGTTAATGCACATCATTTAAATACTGTATCAGCTCATGGAGTGCACCACTGTTAGTTGACTTTAGTGTTTTTTTTTTTTTTAAGTCACGCACCTTATTGAAACCCTTGTGTCCTTTTTATATGGGGAAATGCGAAAGCTTGACAAAGTTAAGTGATTTATTCAGGCTTAACAACATGCATATGGGTATGAATATATCATTTACACCCAAATCTCCTCTTTCACAACTATTCAGCTTAGTCACTGTTTTCTTTGTCTGCCTTTCCCAATCTATTACAAGCAACCAAAATAAACACTGGCTTCTTTTTCCTTCGACACTCTGTACTGGTCCCACAAATCACATATAATAATTATAATATGAAATGGCCACATGCTTTCTCTAGATCTGCTTTTACTTGACACACCCCATCTGTTAGCTTTTACAGCATCTCAAAACTTTTAACTATACGACTGATTGCAATGGGATAGCAGTTCCTACTGTTAAAATAATATTAGAAACTATAAGAGATACAACTTCAACAGTTTTGCCCAAAAGGGAAGTCACAAAACCTACAACGCATGAGATAACAGGCTTGGCTGGCCTTATGCATAGGTAAACTAGTAGGGCTCTATTGATCCAAGAACGCTTATCTAATTTGTATGTTAATACATCTCAACTGTCCAATATCACACACAAAAAAACACCTTTGAAACTTACATAGCATGCTGCTGAGTGGCACTTTAAATGGCAGTTTTATAGTACATTTATTTTGGAGAACTGCAGATTTAAGACTTTTATGTGTTTTAAGGGTTAGGTTATAACTGCAGTCATTGAATCAATGAAGCAGAGAGTCAAAGGGTCCATGAGCAATGCAAGACTTAGGAAAAAAAGGCACTCAATTTACAAGAAACAAGTGATCAGCAAATAGTCATACAGGTAATGAAATCTGTTTTATTTTGTTTATATTACTGCATTTCACATGCATCTGAATTAAAAACTGCACCAATTCCCTCATGACTTTGCTAATGTATTGCGACTCGTGACAACTGCTAGTGAGTTTCCATGGAAGTTTTTTGTTGTGCTGCCAGCTTAACTAATACTTTTTAATGATCTTTGGGTGTCAAGGTATCTTCAGAATTAAAGGTATATGTCTGGAAGGAGAAGGACTGGATTGACTAGGTATAAGAATCAGGAGGTAATCAGACAGTGAGTATACATATTTATTTATTTAACATTTGTTTACTGGGAAAGTCTGACTTGGAACGAAGCTAATTTTCAGCAGAGGCCAGGGGATAAACACTCCAGATATATATGTCTTTGTGACATGGGAGGAAACCGGAGCACCCAGAGGAAACCCACACAAATGCAGGGAGGACATGCAGACCCCACACAGAAGGCACCCCAGCTGTGAATCGAACCGGAGAACCTCTTGTTGTGAGGCAACAATGCTACTGCTACACTTCTGTGCCATCCAATTAAAGCACTCCATGCCTAAACCCAAGATTGAACCAGGGACCTTTGTATATTCAATCTAACACTCTCCCAACTGAGCTATTTTAGCCAATAACCAAGCTCTCATTGATAGCTAGTGGGAAGGTGTTTCATCTTAATGAAGTGATGTGGTCCTCAAAGAAGGACTGGGAATTTTGGCTTGATCACTGCTAGGTAGGGCCAGGGTCAGCAACCTTTTACACAACTGCTGATGAGTAGCCCCTAGAACACATTTTTTTGACCACTAAATACACTGGCTATTGGCTAAGTATTACAGGTATCTCATACCCACCCCTTTCAGCTTCCTGTCACCTTGGACATCTTGCATGAGAAGAAGTTGTAATTTAGGGTTTTCTGCTCAGTTAGAAGAATCTGCATAACACTGAGGTAGCTGATGACACATTTCAGTAAACACTGTGATAATATAAAGTCACGATTTCTATAGTATTAACTATTTAATGTTTTACACGATTCATAGTAGGTGCATCTATTTGCACTTTTTTCTCTTGTTAAATTCCTGTGATTGAGGATTACAGTCAATAATGTCAGGATTTAGACTTGTGCACTTCTTCTTGTTCAGAAAATGTATGTTGATTCAAAACATGTTGTTATATTAACTTTTAAGTAAATTATAGTAAATAAAAGTGTCCAGAATGTTGGTGTTTTCTCTCACTCCCCATTAATTTTTTCTCTGATTCTTAAGCAAGTAAGCTGAGAGCTATGACTGTCCTTGAGAGCGTCCTTAATTTTTTGTTTGTTCACTGCAAACTCTGTGATTTTTAGTTAGTCACAGAGAGTTGCATTTGCTAAATAATGATAGACATTTTAATTTCTGACTTCATACCTTTAAAAAAGGATCTTTAAAAAAAGAATCCAGGAAGAACATAGCTGAGCAGCAAGACTCAATTTCTTCATTTAATCGTGTTTTTGTTCAGGCCATCACTAAACAAAAATGTTTAATACAGTTATTTCCAACACAGTTATGAGAGCACTCTTGTTTACAAAAAACATGTCGAATGAATAAATAAATGCAGGAAAAGATAAAGACCAAGAAAAACTATAAGAAAAAGGAAAAGAAATGAAATCTGGATGACAAAGATCAGCCAGAATGGAGGGCACTGAGTAATGTGGGGGGGTGCATCGGGGGTACCAAGGAGCTCTTTCACCTAGAGCACCAGTTGACCTAAGGCTGGCCCTGATAACAGAAAAAAAATTGTGATGCAAGTTTTTGCATGTTACTAAAGCAAAAGATTTTTCAAAGCGTGAAAAACGCAGTCCTGAAAACTACACTTTCATGTGTCTTTAACCCAAGCCTAATATGTCATTGCCTTTTAGATGCTATGTTTTTGCAACATTTGACACTTGTGACCTATTCATATTTCACTGTAGTAGCTCCTTTAGCTTCAAGATGAGTTTCATCAATGCAAAAACATAATGTTAGCATGGTACTCTGTTCCAATGGATTTTTATGGACAAAGCTACGCAGCAACCTGTAATTTATAGTGTGTTGGAATAGTCACTTTGTAACATGAAAGGGGGAATGGTGCAACATTCTGTGACAAATATAGTGTAATGTCTATCCATCTCATCTGTGTTATATAATGTATACAATTTTTTCATATGCAAAGCAAAAAGATCTTATAGACATATTATTGTCCTACTATTAATAACAGACCTGATTTGCCTGTAGCTGTCATATTATATAAGTCATCACACACACTTGAAATATAGTAAAAAATTACCCTTCCTTTCTACAGTGAATGTTAAGTTTCTAACTTTATTGAATCAAAGGAGAAACACACACACACACACACACACACACACACACACACACACACACACACACACACACACACACACTATATGTAGATAGGGAGATAGATATCAGTATCTGTCAGCGAAAACATGACTTTTTCTTTTTCTGTATCATAATATTTGGCAGGCATAGAGCACTGATAGCTTAAAATATTATTTTTTATCAACAGGAAATAAAATAACTACATGAAAAACACTTCTTATTTTTCTGGGAAATAAAATTAATCCTACCAACAATCAAGAATGCTTCAGCATGTACAATCATGCAGATGCCTGTATTGGATGAAACATTATATCAGGTAGCACAAAACCATAATCTTGTATTACAATACAAATAATTATGTGCTGTAAATATAGCTAATGCAGAAATTATACTTAATGACATAATTATAGTTAATGCAACTCCATCATCTAGTGATCTGCTTACACTATCACTTCCATGACAAACTCTCAATCAAATATTCTGTCATGCCAACAGAAAGTGCAGTAGAAATCTGAAATAGTTCCACATGCAATTAAGAAATAGTTATGCTTCAAGACATATATCATCTGTCTTTTTCAATATATGTAATAATGTTTTCAACATACTTTGTTTGTAATGTCCAACACATACTGTTCAATAATGATTTTATTTAAAAAAAAATCAACAAATGGATGTGCACTTTCCATGTTTCTACTGACAATAGAGCAAGCCAATCAAACATGAAAAAGTATTAATTTACTCTTGATGTCTGTTATCAAACTGCTACAATAAGTATTACATAAAAAGGTTTGATATAGTACCATGAAGTTACTTAGAAGATTATGCTTGAGTTTCTAATCATAACCATCTTGTTGTGTTAGAGACGTAGATGTCAAGACCTTCACCACAAGAGAGGCAAATTTGTTGAATCTTAATATCCATGTTGACACCACACAACAACTGGGTTATAGTCAGAGGGAGACCTGTTCATAATTTTTTGTAGTGCATATATTTTTGAGGGCTCCTCAGTACAATAAAAGTTAGACTTAAAAATGTAGGTACACTAAGTGCTTTACAGATCTGAAAAGTTTATCACACTTTTCTGCCACAAAGAGAGTGTCAGGAAGCACAAACAACTTTAAAAGTTGTTAAATTTTTTAAGACATTTTTTTTCTGAATGGCTGAATAAACTGGCTTGTGCTTCTATGACTCATCTGCAGTTACTGCTGACTGCTGTTAATGCTCTAGTGTGGGACTTGTGTTTAACAGTCATGAAGGGAGACTAACAAGGCTATCTTTTTCCTGATTTTAGAGCATAATCATGCTGCTCCATTTAATGCATGTGTTTCATGTGCTGTATTTTTTGCTGAATGTCTATATTAAGCTGGTTCTACCTGAGAAGGTCAAACTATGAAATACTTGAAACTTACAAAATCAAGCCCAAACTCTCAAATCCTATAAACTTGAACCTGCAAAAAGAAATAAGATCAGGAAGTATGGGGGTGTCCCCCCCACATGGGGCAGGGTTGCTTCTCACATGCAAAAAAAAATCCTGCAATCTTATAATTAGAATATGTAAGTGGCAGGGGTGGGGAGTGCAGGCTTGCTTAGCCCCTTTAAAAACAGGTGTTTTTTGTGTGTGTGTGTATGTGTGTGTGTGTGTGTGTGTGTGTGTGTGTGTGTGTGTGTGTGTGTGTGTGTGTGTGCGTGTGTGTGTGTGTGTGTGTGTGTGTGTGTGTGTGTGCATTTGTTTTTTAGCTTACAAGAGTAAAGCATTTTGGCTCAATCTTGTAAGCTTTGAGCAGGTTGTATTTCAAGCTTTTAATATAGAACTAGATTAGGCTATCCATACACTTTTTGTATTTGTCATTCCCTTGAGTCTATGTCATGGCTGAAAAATGTCCATGTATGGTGAGTACAGAGTGTTCTGTGTGTGATGCACTGGATATCTGCTACTCCTCCTACTTTCTTAGCCGTTATTACATCTTGTAGGGCTCCTGGCTTCACTCAAACTCATACAAGCAGTGGAATGGGATCAGTGATCTCACAAGTAGCAAATTTGTGTTATCCATGAAGCTAAGCCATTCAGCATCCCAGGTTCACTTCAAAGGATTCATGTCCACTTTCTGTAGGTAGTTTCAGTGAATGTAAAAAATTTGAAAAAGGCTCACCAAAACTACCTTCAACAAACAACCATGGACATTTTTTGCATGTGGGAAACACCCCTGCCCCATGTGGGGGGACACACCCATACCTCCCGAATTTATATTAGCAACTCTGAGGTTGCACAACAGTGGAGAAAGAAGCAAATTCCACTGTTGATGAATGTAGTTTCAGGGAACTATTCAGGGACTTTAATTCACATTCATAGCAACTACCTCCAGTGACCTGACACATTCCCCACCCCAAACCTTGGCTGCTCGCAGCACAGATAGTCTGTCTCTGCACAAGTGAGCAGTGTTCCTTTTTGTGCCATGCTGTTTATATTGCCTGGGTTATGACTGAAAAAGATCTACTGGATCTATACTGAGAGAGTGCATATACCGTCATTGCTGTCACTTACTCCTTCATTTGCTGGTTTCTCATCTAGGATGTCTTCTAGGCAGAGTTTGCATGTCCTTCTTGTTTCAGATTTACATTTGTTTGTTATTTTACATACTGAGGGGATACAGATAAGAGAACTGATGCTACTATAATTCACCCATAGGTCTGGCTGTAGTATGCAAGTGAGTCTGTGTCCTTTGAAGGACTGGTCTTCCATCCAAAATAGGTTCATGCCTTACGCTCACTGCTTTCCTTAATAGGGTCTGTCTCTTCTGCAGCCTAGCACAGAATAAAGCTGGCACTAAAATGAATTAACATACGAAAAAATTCATACTTCATTTTCACTTAACTCTGTAACTCCTGTTTGCTAATTTATGTAAAACTCTTGATTACTTCTCTTTATGCCTGTCTGGTTCTTTTGTAGCTTGTGATGTCAGAAACAAGCTTTTTGTCACCAGTTCATATGAGCCAACTTGTTTCACTCTTGAAATGAGACATTCACAAAATTCCTTACATGCACTCTTCTAGTGTTAACTTTAACTGATGTCTGACATGAGCCCTTGCTTGGTCTCAGATACCTGTTAGCAACTGGTGGATTTCTAACTGAAGCAAGCAAAGCTACTACGTCTCCACAACTGCATGTTCTGATAAAAAGTTGTAGTTATGTTAACTGATGCGTAAGACGATGAAAATATGTACATGTGAGTTTATGCCATCTGTATTGGTATGTAATGATATAAGCACGAGTAAGAATACATACAATATTCTTATACAGAAGATGACAAATGCCTGTGTTACACATATAAACTGCATTGTACACATAAGATGTTTCCTGTGGTATTCTAAACATTGACAGTCTGTAGCACGTAGGCAGCTTTCACAAAAATTTGGACAATAAGGCTGAACAAACTCTGTCAGGATGTGCCTGGTGAAACTGAGAGAGCCAATCTCACATTATGGGTTTGCAAATACAGGCATACACATACACACACGCACGCTCGCGAACACACACACACACACACACACACACACACACACACACACACACACACACACACACACACACACACACACACACCATCTGTCTGAGGCACATCAAGAATATGTAACTCAGAGGTCTGGAGTGAAGCCTAAAAATGATATATGGCAACAAATCTGAAGTACTTCCGTACCAAGATACAGAACCACACATTTACCAATCCACACTAACATGATAACAGCTTCTTCCTCTTGTATTTTAATCAGTATTCTCCAGCCTCTTCATTCTTCTAACCTCATACTAACCATAGGGTTTTATATTTTCTCAGCAACGTCACTCCTATTAGACTGTCTGGCAACTTAGTGCAGAAGATTAAGGCTATGAGCTACAAAAGCAATTCATTCTGTAGTCCAGGGTTTGATTCTCTAAGCATCCATTTGTCCACAGTATCTCTTTCCTTAACCTAGTAATACTACCAGATCAGCCCTTGAAACGGGAATGGTGAGTTTACCTAGTTAACAAAGAAATAATAATACAAGTATGAACACTTCTCTCTGAGTCTATTCTTCCTTCCTGCATTTTTGATTTAAGTATTGAACATATAATACTTTAAAACTCATATGTTCTATTGTTATTCAACAATTTCTAAAAACATTATTTGATCTCATTTTGATATCCAGTTGGCACACCTGTCTTAATTATTGTGTAGTAAACACTGTTATGGAGCACATTGACTCCTTTTCTACATCTGTCGATCCATGGCTGCATACACTGACTGTAGAACTGATGCAAATCAAATTTTCTCCCTCGTCTTAAAAGCATACTGATTTGCTGTTGCAACATGA